>NW_028167150.1:20000-27500 GCF_964263955.1 Coregonus lavaretus | reverse complement strand
ACATGAGGTAGCCGAAACCGGGCCTTCCCCTGGGCATGGGAACGGCCAGTAGGTCCCTGGAGGTATGGTCCACTTCGGAGCGTTGGAACCATGGTTCTGAGGGACCCAGAACCCTCAAACATGCCCGATTCCCAATATCCGCACAGGCCGAGAGGTTTGCCATCACCCCCGGATCAATCCGCCATGGAAGTCTATTCTCTGAAAACGAGGTTTTCAAAATCGCGCCGGTACCTGTCTGGCCGACCTGGAACCGAGTGGGGCTACTACGGGAGAGGCCAAATTATCGACATAAGCCCTGCCACCCGCTGGGCCTGTCTGTGCTCCGCCGTTTGGGGGAAAAAACAGCGATTTCGGTTTTGAAAAAACGACTTAAAACGTTAATAATTCAAAAACTAAAAGTCCAATCAGGATGGGGTTTTTTGGCGCAAAAGGGCACGAATAGACGCACATTTATATATAAATTAATTCGTTTTTGGAAATTTTTTACTATATTTTAATTATGTTAGAAAAGTGAAAAAAAAAAATAGGGGTCAGAACGGTTGATGTTCCTATACGAGTTAAGAAAAACCCTTTTAGGTAATGGAAGTTCATCATAAAAGAGGATAATAGACCAAATTTGGGACCTCTAGCTCATCGGGAAGTATTTTTAAACATTATTTGAAAAAATCGGAAAAATCGGCCGAAATTGCACTATGTCCCTTCGTGCATGGTAACCCAAATGAGAACCAGGGGGAACGGCTCCTGACTCACACAAGGCCGACATGGGTGCTCTTGGTCGGATTGGGTTGTGGGTCAGACACCCCCACATGGAAGACCGCCGGCGGTCGATGGGAGAACCAGAGACCGACTCCTGGCTCACGGAAGGCCGATTTGGGTGCACTTGGTCGGATTGGGTTGTGGGTCAGACACCCCAACATGGTTGTCCGCCGGCGGACACCAGGAGAACCAGGGACCGACTCCTGGCTCACGGAAGGCCGATTTGATGCACTTTTTTCGGATTGGGGTGGTGGTCAGACACCCCCATATGGAAATCATCCGGTTGACAACAGGAGAACCAGGGACCGACTCCTGCCTCACGGAAGGCCGATTTTGATGCACTTTTCTCGGATTGGGTTGGTGGTCAGACACCCCCATATGGATAACCGCCGGCGGACACCAGGAGAACCAGGGACCGACTCCTGGCTCCCGGGAAGGCCGATTTTGATGCACTTTTCTCGGATTGGGTTGGTGGTCAGACACCCCCATATGGAAATCATCCGGTTGACACTATGAGAACCAGGGACCGACTCCTGGCTCCCGGAAGGCCGATTTTGATGCACTTTTCTCGGATTGGGTTGGTGGTCAGACACCCCCATATGGAAACCATCCGGTTGACACCAGGAGAACCAGGGACCGACTCCTGGCTCCCGGAAGGCCGATTTTGATGCACTTTTCTCGGATTGGGTTGGTGGTCAGACACCCCCATATGGAAACCATCCGGTTGACACTATGAGAACCAGGGACCGACTCCTGGCTCCCGGAAGGCCGATTTTGATGCACTTTTCTCGGATTGGGTTGGTGGTCAGACACCCCCATATGGAAATCATCCGGTTGACACTATGAGAACCAGGGACCGACTCCTGGCTCCCGGAAGGCCGATTTTGATGCACTTTTCTCGGATTGGGTTGGTGGTCAGACACCCCCATATGGAAATCATCCGGTTGACACTATGAGAACCAGGGACCGACTCCTGGCTCCCGGAAGGCCGATTTTGATGCACTTTTCTCGGATTGGGTTGGTGGTCAGACACCCCCATATGGAAATCATCCGGTTGACACTATGAGAACCAGGGACCGACTCCTGGCTCCCGGAAGGCCGATTTTGATGCACTTTTCTCGGATTGGGTTGGTGGTCAGACACCCCCATATGGAAACCATCCGGTTGACACTATGAGAACCAGGGACCGACTCCTGGCTCCCGGAAGGCCGATTTTGATGCACTTTTCTCGGATTGGGTTGGTGGTCAGACACCCCCATATGGAAACCATCCGGTTGACACCAGGAGAACCAGGGACCGACTCCTGGCTCCCGGAAGGCCGATTTTGATGCACTTTTCTCGGATTGGGTTGGTGGTCAGACACCCCCATATGGAAATCATCCGGTTGACACTATGAGAACCAGGGACCGACTCCTGGCTCCCGGAAGGCCGATTTTGATGCACTTTTCTCGGATTGGGTTGGTGGTCAGACACCCCCATATGGAAACCATCCGGTTGACACTATGAGAACCAGGGACCGACTCCTGGCTCCCGGAAGGCCGATTTTGATGCACTTTTCTCGGATTGGGTTGGTGGTCAGACACCCCCATATGGAAACCATCCGGTTGACACTATGAGAACCAGGGACCGACTCCTGGCTCCCGGAAGGCCGATTTTGATGCACTTTTCTCGGATTGGGTTGGTGGTCAGACACCCCCATATGGAAACCATCCGGTTGACACCAGGAGAACCAGGGACCGACTCCTGGCTCCCGGAAGGCCGATTTTGATGCACTTTTCTCGGATTGGGTTGGTGGTCAGACACCCCCATATGGAAATCATCCGGTTGACACTATGAGAACCAGGGACCGACTCCTGGCTCCCGGAAGGCCGATTTTGATGCACTTTTCTCGGATTGGGTTGGTGGTCAGACACCCCCATATGGAAACCATCCGGTTGACACTATGAGAACCAGGGACCGACTCCTGGCTCCCGGAAGGCCGATTTTGATGCACTTTTCTCGGATTGGGTTGGTGGTCAGACACCCCCATATGGAAACCATCCGGTTGACACTATGAGAACCAGGGACCGACTCCTGGCTCCCGGAAGGCCGATTTTGATGCACTTTTCTCGGATTGGGTTGGTGGTCAGACACCCCCATATGGAAATCATCCGGTTGACACTATGAGAACCAGGGACCGACTCCTGGCTCCCGGAAGGCCGATTTTGATGCACTTTTCTCGGATTGGGTTGGTGGTCAGACACCCCCATATGGAAACCATCCGGTTGACACCAGGAGAACCAGGGACCGACTCCTGGCTCCCGGAAGGCCGATTTTGATGCACTTTTCTCGGATTGGGTTGGTGGTCAGACACCCCCATATGGAAACCATCCGGTTGACACTATGAGAACCAGGGACCGACTCCTGGCTCCCGGAAGGCCGATTTTGATGCACTTTTCTCGGATTGGGTTGGTGGTCAGACACCCCCATATGGAAATCATCCGGTTGACACTATGAGAACCAGGGACCGACTCCTGGCTCCCGGAAGGCCGATTTTGATGCACTTTTCTCGGATTGGGTTGGTGGTCAGACACCCCCATATGGAAATCATCCGGTTGACACTATGAGAACCAGGGACCGACTCCTGGCTCCCGGAAGGCCGATTTTGATGCACTTTTCTCGGATTGGGTTGGTGGTCAGACACCCCCATATGGAAACCATCCGGTTGACACCAGGAGAACCAGGGACCGACTCCTGGCTCCCGGAAGGCCGATTTTGATGCACTTTTCTCGGATTGGGTTGGTGGTCAGACACCCCCATATGGAAATCATCCGGTTGACACTATGAGAACCAGGGACCGACTCCTGGCTCCCGGAAGGCCGATTTTGATGCACTTTTCTCGGATTGGGTTGGTGGTCAGACACCCCCATATGGAAACCATCCGGTTGACACCAGGAGAACCAGGGACCGACTCCTGGCTCCCGGAAGGCCGATTTTGATGCACTTTTCTCGGATTGGGTTGGTGGTCAGACACCCCCATATGGAAATCATCCGGTTGACAACAGGAGAACCAGGGACCGACTCCTGGCTCCCGGAAGGCCGATTTTGATGCACTTTTCTCGGATTGGGTTGGTGGTCAGACACCCCCATATGGAAACCATCCGGTTGACAACAGGAGAACCAGGGACCGACTCCTGGCTCCCGGAAGGCCGATTTTGATGCACTTTTCTCGGATTGGGTTGGTGGTCAGACACCCCCATATGGAAACCATCCGGTTGACACTATGAGAACCAGGGACCGACTCCTGGCTCACGGAGGCCGATTTTGATGCACTTTTCTCGGATTGGGGTGGTGGTCAGACACCCCCATATGGATAACCGCCGGCGGACACCAGGAGAACCAGGGACCGACTCCTGGCTCACGGAGGCCGATTTTGTTGCACTTTTCTCGGATTGGGGTGGTGGTCAGACACCCCCATATGGAAATCATCCGGTTGACACTATGAGAACCAGGGACCGACTCCTGGCTCACGGAGGCCGATTTTGATGCACTTTTCTCGGATTGGGGTGGTGGTCAGACACCCCCATATGGTAAACCGCCGGCGGACACTAGGAGAACCAGGGGAGGCTCTTACCTCACACATGGGGGTTTTGGGTGCCCTTGGCCGGCTTGGGGGTGACCCCAAGGGGGGGTCCAAGACCCCACACCCGGATCCATCCACAGGGGGGCGCCACAGGTCACTTTAAGCCTGATTTCACTATGGGTACCCAGGGGAGGCTGTTCACTCACACATGGGGGTTTTGGGTGCCCTTGGTCGGCATGGCTGGCTTGGGGGAGACCCCAAGAAGGGGTCCAAGCACCCACAGCCGAATCCATCCACAGGGGGGCGCCACAGGTCACTTTAGGCCTGATTTCACTGGGGGGACACTGGGGAGGCTGTTCACTCACACATGGGGGTTTTGGGTGCCCTTGGTCGGCATGGCTGGCTTGGGGGAGACCCCAAGAAGGGGTCCAAGCACCCCCACCAAGATCCATCCACAGGGGGGCGCCACAGGTCACTTTAAGCCTGATTTCACTATGGGTACACTGGGGAGGCTGTTCACTCACACATGGGGGTTTTGGGTGCCCATGGTCGGCATGGCTGGCTTGGAGGAGACCCCAAGAAGGGGTCCAAGCACCCCCACCAAGATCCATCCACAGGGGGGCGCCACAGGTCACTTTAAGCCTGATTTCACTATGGGTACCCAGGGGAGGCTGTTCACTCACACATGGGGGTTTTGGGTGCCCATGGCCGGCATGGATGGCTTGGGGGGGACCCCAAGAAGGGGTCCAAGACCCCACAGCCGGATCCATCCACAGGGGGGCGCCACAGGTCACTTTAGGCCGGATTTCACTATGGGGACCCAGGGGAGGCTGTTCACTCACACATGGGGGTTTTGGGTGCCCTTGGTCGGCATGGCTGGCTTGGGGGAGACCCCAAGAAGGGGTCCAAGCACCCACAGCCGAATCCATCCACAGGGGGGCGCCACAGGTCACTTTAGGCCTGATTTCACTGGGGGGACACTGGGGAGGCTGTTCACTCACACATGGGGGTTTTGGGTGCCCTTGGTCGGCATGGCTGGCTTGGGGGAGACCCCAAGAAGGGGTCCAAGCACCCCCACCAAGATCCATCCACAGGGGGGCGCCACAGGTCACTTTAAGCCTGATTTCACTATGGGTACACTGGGGAGGCTGTTCACTCACACATGGGGGTTTTGGGTGCCCATGGTCGGCATGGCTGGCTTGGAGGAGACCCCAAGAAGGGGTCCAAGCACCCCCACCAAGATCCATCCACAGGGGGGCGCCACAGGTCACTTTAAGCCTGATTTCACTATGGGTACCCAGGGGAGGCTGTTCACTCACACATGGGGGTTTTGGGTGCCCATGGCCGGCATGGATGGCTTGGGGGGGACCCCAAGAAGGGGTCCAAGACCCCACAGCCGGATCCATCCACAGGGGGGCGCCACAGGTCACTTTAGGCCGGATTTCACTATGGGGACCCAGGGGAGGCTGTTCACTCACACATGGGGGTTTTGGGTGCCCTTGGTCGGCATGGCTGGCTTGGGGGAGACCCCAAGAAGGGGTCCAAGCACCCACAGCCGAATCCATCCACAGGGGGGCGCCACAGGTCACTTTAGGCCTGATTTCACTGGGGGGACACTGGGGAGGCTGTTCACTCACACATGGGGGTTTTGGGTGCCCTTGGTCGGCATGGCTGGCTTGGGGGAGACCCCAAGAAGGGGTCCAAGCACCCCCACCAAGATCCATCCACAGGGGGGCGCCACAGGTCACTTTAAGCCTGATTTCACTATGGGTACACTGGGGAGGCTGTTCACTCACACATGGGGGTTTTGGGTGCCCATGGTCGGCATGGCTGGCTTGGAGGAGACCCCAAGAAGGGGTCCAAGCACCCCCACCAAGATCCATCCACAGGGGGGCGCCACAGGTCACTTTAAGCCTGATTTCACTATGGGTACCCAGGGGAGGCTGTTCACTCACACATGGGGGTTTTGGGTGCCCATGGCCGGCATGGATGGCTTGGGGGGGACCCCAAGAAGGGGTCCAAGACCCCACAGCCGGATCCATCCACAGGGGGGCGCCACAGGTCACTTTAGGCCGGATTTCACTATGGGGACCCAGGGGAGGCTTTTCACTCACACATGGGGGTTTTGGGTGCCCTTGGTCGGCATGGCTGGCTTGGGGGGGACCCCAAGAAGGGGTCCAAGACCCCACAGCCGGATCCATCCACAGGGGGGCGCCACAGGTCACTTTAGGCCGGATTTCACTATGGGGACCCAGGGGAGGCTTTTCACTCACACATGGGGGTTTTGGGTGCCCTTGGTCGGCATGGCTGGCTTGGGGGGGACCCCAAGAAGGGGTCCAAGCACCCCCACCAAGATCCATCCACAGGGGGGCGCCACAGGTCATTTTCACTAGGAGAACCAGGGGAGGGCTCCTGACTCACACATGGGCATTCTGGGTGCCCATGGCTGGGATGGGTGAGACAGAGTCCAGCCCTCCACACACAAAAGTGACCCAGCAGGCCAGAAGAAAGGGGAGAGAGAGAGAGAGAGAACAAATAATACATGGGCACAGAGCAGCCAGCCTCCATTGGAGCTGCCTGCACAGTGCTGCCCTCCTGTGGGAAAGGTTCACACACACACTCACTCACTCACTCACACAGACACACACAGACAAACCTATTCACTTGGGCCTTCTCCCTCATGCCCTGCTGACATCCATGCAGGCCCACATTGACCTTTGTGACCTCTGGAGCTCCATGCACCTTGTTCTAAACTCCCTGCCTAGTAAAGGGCATCTCCCATGGGCATGAGAGTACAGCTCACTCCCCTGGAGCACCATGCCTCTTTTTAATCACTCTCTCCCTATTAAAACCCTCTCTCCCATGGGCTTGAGAGTACAGCTTACTCCCTTGACCTCCAGAGGTATAGGAGGCCAAAAAAAAAGGGGGACAGAGCAGACAGCCCCCAAAGGGGATGCCTGCTCTGCCCCCCTATGAGACAGGTTCACTCACTCACACAGACACACCTATTCACTTGGGCCTTCTCCCTCATGCCCTGCTGACATCCATGCAGGCCCACATTGACCTTTGTGACCTCTGGAGCTCCATGCCTCTTTTTAAACTCTCTCTTCCCATTAAAAGCCTCTCTCACATGGGCTTGAGAGTACAGCTTACTCCCTTGACCTCCAGAGGTATAGGAGGCC
>NW_028167150.1:0-7500 GCF_964263955.1 Coregonus lavaretus | reverse complement strand
GAGGTATGGTCCACTTCGGAGCGTTGGAACCATGGTTCTGAGGGACCCAGAACCCTCAAACATGCCCGATTCCCAATATCCGCACAGGCCGAGAGGTTTGCCATCACCCCCGGATCAATCCGCCATGGAAGTCTATTCTCTGAAAACGAGGTTTTCAAAATCGCGCCGGTACCTGTCTGGCCGACCTGGAACCGAGTGGGGCTACTACGGGAGAGGCCAAATTATCGACATAAGCCCTGCCACCCGCTGGGCCTGTCTGTGCTCCGCCGTTTGGGGGAAAAAACAGCGATTTCGGTTTTGAAAAAACGACTTAAAACGTTAATAATTCAAAAACTAAAAGTCCAATCAGGATGGGGTTTTTTTGGCGCAAAAGGGCACGAATAGACGCACATTTATATATAAATTAATTCGTTTTTGGAAATTTTTTACTATATTTTAATTATGTTAGAAAAGTGAAAAAAAAAAATAGGGGTCAGAACGGTTGATGTTCCTATACGAGTTAAGAAAAACCCTTTTAGGTAATGGAAGTTCATCATAAAAGAGGATAATAGACCAAATTTGGGACCTCTAGCTCATCGGGAAGTATTTTTAAACATTATTTGAAAAAATCGGAAAAATCGGCCGAAATTGCACTATGTCCCTTCGTGCATGGTAACCCAAATGAGAACCAGGGGGAACGGCTCCTGACTCACACAAGGCCGACATGGGTGCTCTTGGTCGGATTGGGTTGTGGGTCAGACACCCCCACATGGAAGACCGCCGGCGGTCGATGGGAGAACCAGAGACCGACTCCTGGCTCACGGAAGGCCGATTTGGGTGCACTTGGTCGGATTGGGTTGTGGGTCAGACACCCCAACATGGTTGTCCGCCGGCGGACACCAGGAGAACCAGGGACCGACTCCTGGCTCACGGAAGGCCGATTTGATGCACTTTTTTCGGATTGGGGTGGTGGTCAGACACCCCCATATGGAAATCATCCGGTTGACAACAGGAGAACCAGGGACCGACTCCTGCCTCACGGAAGGCCGATTTTGATGCACTTTTCTCGGATTGGGTTGGTGGTCAGACACCCCCATATGGATAACCGCCGGCGGACACCAGGAGAACCAGGGACCGACTCCTGGCTCCCGGAAGGCCGATTTTGATGCACTTTTCTCGGATTGGGTTGGTGGTCAGACACCCCCATATGGAAATCATCCGGTTGACACTATGAGAACCAGGGACCGACTCCTGGCTCCCGGAAGGCCGATTTTGATGCACTTTTCTCGGATTGGGTTGGTGGTCAGACACCCCCATATGGAAACCATCCGGTTGACACCAGGAGAACCAGGGACCGACTCCTGGCTCCCGGAAGGCCGATTTTGATGCACTTTTCTCGGATTGGGTTGGTGGTCAGACACCCCCATATGGAAATCATCCGGTTGACACTATGAGAACCAGGGACCGACTCCTGGCTCCCGGAAGGCCGATTTTGATGCACTTTTCTCGGATTGGGTTGGTGGTCAGACACCCCCATATGGAAATCATCCGGTTGACACTATGAGAACCAGGGACCGACTCCTGGCTCCCGGAAGGCCGATTTTGATGCACTTTTCTCGGATTGGGTTGGTGGTCAGACACCCCCATATGGAAATCATCCGGTTGACACTATGAGAACCAGGGACCGACTCCTGGCTCCCGGAAGGCCGATTTTGATGCACTTTTCTCGGATTGGGTTGGTGGTCAGACACCCCCATATGGAAATCATCCGGTTGACACTATGAGAACCAGGGACCGACTCCTGGCTCCCGGAAGGCCGATTTTGATGCACTTTTCTCGGATTGGGTTGGTGGTCAGACACCCCCATATGGAAATCATCCGGTTGACACTATGAGAACCAGGGACCGACTCCTGGCTCCCGGAAGGCCGATTTTGATGCACTTTTCTCGGATTGGGTTGGTGGTCAGACACCCCCATATGGAAACCATCCGGTTGACACTATGAGAACCAGGGACCGACTCCTGGCTCCCGGAAGGCCGATTTTGATGCACTTTTCTCGGATTGGGTTGGTGGTCAGACACCCCCATATGGAAACCATCCGGTTGACACCAGGAGAACCAGGGACCGACTCCTGGCTCCCGGAAGGCCGATTTTGATGCACTTTTCTCGGATTGGGTTGGTGGTCAGACACCCCCATATGGAAATCATCCGGTTGACACTATGAGAACCAGGGACCGACTCCTGGCTCCCGGAAGGCCGATTTTGATGCACTTTTCTCGGATTGGGTTGGTGGTCAGACACCCCCATATGGAAACCATCCGGTTGACACTATGAGAACCAGGGACCGACTCCTGGCTCCCGGAAGGCCGATTTTGATGCACTTTTCTCGGATTGGGTTGGTGGTCAGACACCCCCATATGGAAACCATCCGGTTGACACTATGAGAACCAGGGACCGACTCCTGGCTCCCGGAAGGCCGATTTTGATGCACTTTTCTCGGATTGGGTTGGTGGTCAGACACCCCCATATGGAAATCATCCGGTTGACACTATGAGAACCAGGGACCGACTCCTGGCTCCCGGAAGGCCGATTTTGATGCACTTTTCTCGGATTGGGTTGGTGGTCAGACACCCCCATATGGAAACCATCCGGTTGACACCAGGAGAACCAGGGACCGACTCCTGGCTCCCGGAAGGCCGATTTTGATGCACTTTTCTCGGATTGGGTTGGTGGTCAGACACCCCCATATGGAAACCATCCGGTTGACACTATGAGAACCAGGGACCGACTCCTGGCTCCCGGAAGGCCGATTTTGATGCACTTTTCTCGGATTGGGTTGGTGGTCAGACACCCCCATATGGAAATCATCCGGTTGACACTATGAGAACCAGGGACCGACTCCTGGCTCCCGGAAGGCCGATTTTGATGCACTTTTCTCGGATTGGGTTGGTGGTCAGACACCCCCATATGGAAACCATCCGGTTGACACTATGAGAACCAGGGACCGACTCCTGGCTCCCGGAAGGCCGATTTTGATGCACTTTTCTCGGATTGGGTTGGTGGTCAGACACCCCCATATGGAAACCATCCGGTTGACACCAGGAGAACCAGGGACCGACTCCTGGCTCCCGGAAGGCCGATTTTGATGCACTTTTCTCGGATTGGGTTGGTGGTCAGACACCCCCATATGGAAATCATCCGGTTGACACTATGAGAACCAGGGACCGACTCCTGGCTCCCGGAAGGCCGATTTTGATGCACTTTTCTCGGATTGGGTTGGTGGTCAGACACCCCCATATGGAAACCATCCGGTTGACACTATGAGAACCAGGGACCGACTCCTGGCTCCCGGAAGGCCGATTTTGATGCACTTTTCTCGGATTGGGTTGGTGGTCAGACACCCCCATATGGAAATCATCCGGTTGACACTATGAGAACCAGGGACCGACTCCTGGCTCCCGGAAGGCCGATTTTGATGCACTTTTCTCGGATTGGGTTGGTGGTCAGACACCCCCATATGGAAACCATCCGGTTGACACCAGGAGAACCAGGGACCGACTCCTGGCTCCCGGAAGGCCGATTTTGATGCACTTTTCTCGGATTGGGTTGGTGGTCAGACACCCCCATATGGAAACCATCCGGTTGACACTATGAGAACCAGGGACCGACTCCTGGCTCCCGGAAGGCCGATTTTGATGCACTTTTCTCGGATTGGGTTGGTGGTCAGACACCCCCATATGGAAATCATCCGGTTGACACTATGAGAACCAGGGACCGACTCCTGGCTCCCGGAAGGCCGATTTTGATGCACTTTTCTCGGATTGGGTTGGTGGTCAGACACCCCCATATGGAAATCATCCGGTTGACACTATGAGAACCAGGGACCGACTCCTGGCTCCCGGAAGGCCGATTTTGATGCACTTTTCTCGGATTGGGTTGGTGGTCAGACACCCCCATATGGAACCATCCGGTTGACACCAGGAGAACCAGGGACCGACTCCTGGCTCCGGAAGGCCGATTTTGATGCACTTTTCTCGGATTGGGTTGGTGGTCAGACACCCCATATGGAAATCATCCGGTTGACACTATGAGAACCAGGGACCGACTCCTGGCTCCCGGAAGGCCGATTTTGATGCACTTTTCTCGGATTGGGTTGGTGGTCAGACACCCCCATATGGAAACCATCCGGTTGACACCAGGAGAACCAGGGACCGACTCCTGGCTCCCGGAAGGCCGATTTTGATGCACTTTTCTCGGATTGGGTTGGTGGTCAGACACCCCCATATGGAAATCATCCGGTTGACAACAGGAGAACCAGGGACCGACTCCTGGCTCCCGGAAGGCCGATTTTGATGCACTTTTCTCGGATTGGGTTGGTGGTCAGACACCCCCATATGGAAACCATCCGGTTGACAACAGGAGAACCAGGACCGACTCCTGGCTCCCGGAAGGCCGATTTTGATGCACTTTTCTCGGATTGGGTTGGTGGTCAGACACCCCCATATGGAAACCATCCGGTTGACACTATGAGAACCAGGGACCGACTCCTGGCTCACGGAGGCCGATTTTGATGCACTTTTCTCGGATTGGGGTGGTGGTCAGACACCCCCATATGGATAACCGCCGGCGGACACCAGGAGAACCAGGGACCGACTCCTGGCTCACGGAGGCCGATTTTGTTGCACTTTTCTCGGATTGGGGTGGTGGTCAGACACCCCATATGGAAATCATCCGGTTGACACTATGAGAACCAGGGACCGACTCCTGGCTCACGGAGGCCGATTTTGATGCACTTTTCTCGGATTGGGGTGGTGGTCAGACACCCCCATATGGTAAACCGCCGGCGGACACTAGGAGAACCAGGGGGAGGCTCTTACCTCACACATGGGGGTTTTGGGTGCCCTTGGCCGGCTTGGGGGTGACCCAAGGGGGGTCCCAAGACCCCACACCCGGATCCATCCACAGGGGGGCGCCACAGGTCACTTTAAGCCTGATTTCACTATGGGTACCCAGGGGAGGCTGTTCACTCACACATGGGGGTTTTGGTGCCCTTGGTCGGCATGGCTGGCTTGGGGGAGACCCCAAGAAGGGGTCCAAGCACCCACAGCCGAATCCATCCACAGGGGGGCGCCACAGGTCACTTTAGGCCTGATTTCACTGGGGGGACACTGGGGAGGCTGTTCACTCACACATGGGGGTTTTGGGTGCCTTGGTCGGCATGGCTGGCTTGGGGGAGACCCCAAGAAGGGGTCCAAGCACCCCCACCAAGATCCATCCACAGGGGGGCGCCACAGGTCACTTTAAGCCTGATTTCACTATGGGTACACTGGGGAGGCTGTTCACTCACACATGGGGGTTTTGGGTGCCCATGGTCGGCATGGCTGGCTTGGAGGAGACCCCAAGAAGGGGTCCAAGCACCCCCACCAAGATCCATCCACAGGGGGGCGCCACAGGTCACTTTAAGCCTGATTTCACTATGGGTACCCAGGGGAGGCTGTTCACTCACACATGGGGGTTTTGGGTGCCCATGGCCGGCATGGATGGCTTGGGGGGGACCCCAAGAAGGGGTCCAAGACCCCACAGCCGGATCCATCCACAGGGGGGCGCCACAGGTCACTTTAGGCCGGATTTCACTATGGGGACCCAGGGGAGGCTGTTCACTCACACATGGGGGTTTTGGGTGCCCTTGGTCGGCATGGCTGGCTTGGGGGAGACCCAAAGATGGGGTCCAAGCACCCACAGCCGAATCCATCCACAGGGGGGCGCCACAGGTCACTTTAGGCCTGATTTCACTGGGGGGACACTGGGGAGGCTGTTCACTCACACATGGGGGTTTTGGGTGCCCTTGGTCGGCATGGCTGGCTTGGGGGAGACCCCAAGAAGGGGTCCAAGCACCCCCACCAAGATCCATCCACAGGGGGGCGCCACAGGTCACTTTAAGCCTGATTTCACTATGGGTACACTGGGGAGGCTGTTCACTCACACATGGGGGTTTTGGGTGCCCATGGTCGGCATGGCTGGCTTGGAGGAGACCCCAAGAAGGGGTCCAAGCACCCCACCAAGATCCATCCACAGGGGGGCGCCACAGGTCACTTTAAGCCTGATTTCACTATGGGTACCCAGGGGAGGCTGTTCACTCACACATGGGGGTTTTGGGTGCCCATGGCCGGAATGGATGGCTTGGGGGGGACCCCAAGAAGGGGTCCAAGACCCCACAGCCGGATCCATCCACAGGGGGGCGCCACAGGTCACTTTAGGCCGGATTTCACTATGGGGACCCAGGGGAGGCTGTTCACTCACACATGGGGGTTTTGGGTGCCCTTGGTCGGCATGGCTGGCTTGGGGAGACCCCAAGAAGGGGTCCAAGCACCCACAGCCGAATCCATCCACAGGGGGCGCCACAGGTCACTTTAGGCCTGATTTCACTGGGGGGACACTGGGGAGGCTGTTCACTCACACATGGGGGTTTTGGGTGCCCTTGGTCGGCATGGCTGGCTTGGGGGAGACCCCAAGAAGGGGTCCAAGCACCCCCACCAAGATCCATCCACAGGGGGGCGCCACAGGTCACTTTAAGCCTGATTTCACTATGGGTACACTGGGGAGGCTGTTCACTCACACATGGGGGTTTTGGGTGCCCATGGTCGGCATGGCTGGCTTGGAGGAGACCCCAAGAAGGGGTCCAAGCACCCCCACCAAGATCCATCCACAGGGGGCGCCACAGGTCACTTTAAGCCTGATTTCACTATGGGTACCCAGGGGAGGCTGTTCACTCACACATGGGGGTTTTGGGTGCCCATGGCCGGCATGGATGGCTTGGGGGGGACCCCAAGAAGGGGTCCAAGACCCCACAGCCGGATCCATCCACAGGGGGGCGCCACAGGTCACTTTAGGCCGGATTTCACTATGGGGACCCAGGGGAGGCTTTTCACTCACACATGGGGTTTTGGGTGCCCTTGGTCGGCATGGCTGGCTTGGGGGGGACCCCAAGAAGGGGTCCAAGACCCCACAGCCGGATCCATCCACAGGGGGCGCCACAGGTCACTTTAGGCCGGATTTCACTATGGGGACCAGGGGAGGCTTTTCACTCACACATGGGGGTTTTGGGTGCCCTTGGTCGGCATGGCTGGCTTGGGGGGGACCCCAAGAAGGGGTCCAAGCACCCCCACAAGATCCATCCACAGGGGGGCGCCACAGGTCATTTTCACTAGGAGAACCAGGGGAGGGCTCCTGACTCACACATGGCATTCTGGGTGCCCATGGCTGGGATGGGTGAGACAGAGTCCAGCCCTCCACACACAAAAGTGACCCAGCAGGCCAGAAGAAAGGGGAGAGAGAGAGAGAGAGAACAAATAATACATGGGCACAGAGCAGCCAGCCTCCATTGGAGCTGCCTGCACAGTGCTGCCCTCCTGTGGGAAAGGTTCACACACACACTCACTCACTCACTCACACAGACACACACAGACAAACCTATTCACTTGGCCTTCTCCCTCATGCCCTGCTGACATCCATGCAGGCCCA
>NW_028167151.1:27500-38939 GCF_964263955.1 Coregonus lavaretus | reverse complement strand
GATTCCCCCCAACCTTAGCTGTTATGAGTCCAGATGTATTCAACCTATTGAGATTCCCCCCAACCTTAGCTAGAATGAGTCCAGATGTGTTCAACCTATTGAGATTCCCCCCAAGCTTAGCTTGTTTTGCCATGCCATGAGCACCTGGACCACCTATTGAGATGTGCCTTTTGTTAAGTAAATCAGGTGTTAAATGAGGTGAAAAGGAGACCCGAGCCCAGTATGGTGGTGTGACTATACAGAGCCCAGTATGGTGGTGTGACTGTACAGAGCCCAGTATGGTGGTGTGACTATACAGAGCCCAGTATGGTGGTGTGACTATACAGAGCCCAGTATGGTGGTGTGACTATACAGAGCCCAGTATGGTGGTGTGACTATACAGAGCCCAGTATGGTGGTGTGACTATACAGAGCCCAGTATGGTGGTGTGACTATACAGAGCCCAGTATGGTGGTGTGACTATACAGAGCCCAGTATGGTGGTGTGACTATACAGAGCCCAGTATGGTGGTGTGACTGTACAGAGCCCAGTATGGTGGTGTGACTATACAGAGCCCAGTATGGTGGTGTGACTATACAGAGCCCAGTATGGTGGTGTGACTATACAGAGCCCAGTATGGTGGTGTGACTATACAGAGCCCAGTATGGTGGTGTGACTATACAGAGCCCAGTATGGTGGTGTGACTATACAGAGCCCAGTATGGTGGTGTGACTATACAGAGCCCAGTATGGTGGTGTGACTATACAGAGCCCAGTATGGTGGTGTGACTATACAGAGCCCAGTATGGTGGTGTGACTATACAGAGCCCAGTATGGTGGTGTGACTGTACAGAGCCCAGTATGGTGGTGTGACTGTACAGAGCCCAGTATGGTGGTGTGACTGTACAGAGCCCAGTATGGTGGTGTGACTGTACAGAGCCCAGTATGGTGGTGTGACTATACAGAGCCCAGTATGGTGGTGTGACTGTACAGAGCCCAGTATGGTGGTGTGACTGTACAGAGCCCAGTATGGTGGTGTGACTGTACAGAGCCCAGTATGGTGGTGTGACTATACAGAGCCCAGTATGGTGGTGTGACTATACAGAGCCCAGTATGGTGGTGTGACTATACAGAGCCCAGTATGGTGGTGTGACTATACAGAGCCCAGTATGGTGGTGTGACTATACAGAGCCCAGTATGGTGGTGTGACTATACAGAGCCCAGTATGGTGGTGTGACTATACAGAGCCCAGTATGGTGGTGTGACTATACAGAGCCCAGTATGGTGGTGTGACTATACAGAGCCCAGTATGGTGGTGTGACTATACAGAGCCCAGTATGGTGGTGTGACTGTACAGAGCCCAGTATGGTGGTGTGACTATACAGAGCCCAGTATGGTGGTGTGACTATACAGAGCCCAGTATGGTGGTGTGACTATACAGAGCCCAGTATGGTGGTGTGACTATACAGAGCCCAGTATGGTTGTGTGACTATACAGAGCCCAGTATGGTGGTGTGACTATACAGAGCCCAGTATGGTGGTGTGACTATACAGAGCCCAGTATGGTGGTGTGACTGTACAGAGCCCAGTATGGTGGTGTGACTGTACAGAGCCCAGTATGGTGGTGTGACTGTACAGAGCCCAGTATGGTGGTGTGACTATACAGAGCCCAGTATGGTGGTGTGACTATACAGAGCCCAGTATGGTGGTGTGACTGTACAGAGCCCAGTATGGTGGTGTGACTATACAGAGCCCAGTATGGTGGTGTGACTGTACAGAGCCCAGTATGGTGGTGTGACTATACAGAGCCCAGTATGGTGGTGTGACTATACAGAGCCCAGTATGGTGGTGTGACTATACAGAGCCCAGTATGGTGGTGTGACTATACAGAGCCCAGTATGGTGGTGTGACTATACAGAGCCCAGTATGGTGGTGTGACTATACAGAGCCCAGTATGGTGGTGTGACTGTACAGAGCCCAGTATGGTGGTGTGACTATACAGAGCCCAGTATGGTGGTGTGACTATACAGAGCCCAGTATGGTGGTGTGACTATACAGAGCCCAGTATGGTGGTGTGACTATACAGAGCCCAGTATGGTGGTGTGACTATACAGAGCCCAGTATGGTGGTGTGACTATACAGAGCCCAGTATGGTGGTGTGACTATACAGAGCCCAGTATGGTGGTGTGACTATACAGAGCCCAGTATGGTGGTGTGACTATACAGAGCCCAGTATGGTGGTGTGACTATACAGAGCCCAGTATGGTGGTGTGACTGTACAGAGCCCAGTATGGTGGTGTGACTATACAGAGCCCAGTATGGTGGTGTGACTATACAGAGCCCAGTATGGTGGTGTGACTATACAGAGCCCAGTATGGTGGTGTGACTATACAGAGCCCAGTATGGTTGTGTGACTATACATAGCCCAGTATGGTGGTGTGACTGTACAGAGCCCAGTATGGTGGTGTGACTATACAGAGCCCAGTATGGTGGTGTGACTGTACAGAGCCCAGTATGGTGGTGTGACTGTACAGAGCCCAGTATGGTGGTGTGACTGTACAGAGCCCAGTATGGTGGTGTGACTATACAGAGCCCAGTATGGTGGTGTGACTGTACAGAGCCCAGTATGGTGGTGTGACTGTACAGAGCCCAGTATGGTGGTGTGACTATACAGAGCCCAGTATGGTGGTGTGACTGTACAGAGCCCAGTATGGTGGTGTGACTATACAGAGCCCAGTATGGTGGTGTGACTATACAGAGCCCAGTATGGTGGTGTGACTATACAGAGCCCAGTATGGTGGTGTGACTATACAGAGCCCAGTATGGTGGTGTGACTATACAGAGCCCAGTATGGTGGTGTGACTATACAGAGCCCAGTATGGTGGTGTGACTATACAGAGCCCAGTATGGTGGTGTGACTATACAGAGCCCAGTATGGTGGTGTGACTATACAGAGCCCAGTATGGTGGTGTGACTATACTATATGGAAAGTATTCAGACCCTTGACTTTTTACAGATTTCGTTACATTACAGCCTTATTCTAAAGTGGATTTTAAAAAATGTAAAAAAAATCCTCATCAATCTACACACAATACCCCATAATAACAACGCAAAATCAGGTTTTAAAATCATTTTCGCAAACGTATTGAAAAAAAAAAACAGAAATACCTTATTTACATATGTATTCAGACCCTTTGCTATGAGACTCGAAATTGAGCTCAGGTGCGTCCTGTTTCCATTGATCATCCTTGAGATGTTTCTACAGCTCTATTGGATTCCACCTGTGGTAAATTCAATTGATTGGACATGATTTGGAAAGGCACACACCTGTCTATTTAAAGTCCCACAGTTGACAGTGCATGTCAGAGCAAAAACCAAGCAATGAGGTTGAAGAATTGTCCGTAGAGCTCTAAGACAGGATTGTTTTGAGGCACAGATCTGGGGAAGGATACCAAAACAGTTCTGCAGCATTGAAGGTCCCCAAGAACACAGTGGCCTCCATCATTCTTAAATGGAAGAAGTTTGGAACCACCAAGACTATTCCTAGAGCTGGCTGCCCGGCCAAACTGAGCAATCAGGGGAGAAGGGCCTTGGTCAGGGAGGTGACCAAGGACACGATGGTCACTCTGACAGAGCTCCAGAATTCCTCTGTGGAGATAGAATAACCTTCCAGAAGGACAACCATCTCTGCAGCACTCCACCAATCAGGCCTTTATGGTAGAGTGGCCAGACAGAAGCCACTCCTCAGTAAAAGGCACAACAGCCCGCTTGGAGTTTGCCAAAAGGCACCTTAAAACTCTCAGACCATGAGAAACAAGATTCAACTCTTTGGCCTGAATGCCAAGCGTCACGTCTGGAGGAAACCTGGCACCATCCCTATGTTGAAGCATGGTGGTGGCAGCATCATGCTGTGGGGGTGTTTTTTAGTGGCAGGTACTGAGAGACTAGTCAGGATCGAGGGAAAGATGAACGGAGCAAAGTACAGGGAGATCCTTGATGAAAACCTGGTCCAGAGCGCTCAGGACCTCAGACTGGTGCGAAAGTTCACCTTCCAACAGGACAACAACCCTAAGCACACAGCCAAGGCAACGCAGGAGTTGCATCGGGACAAGTCTCTGAATGTCCTTGAGTGGCCCAGCCAGAGCCCGGACTTGAACCCGATCGAACATCTCTGGAGAGACCTGAACATTTTGAAGAAATGTGGCTTGGCACCTAAAACCCTCACAAACTTTTACAGATCCACAATTGAGAGCATCCTGTCGGGCTGTATCACCGCCTGGTATGGCAACTGCACCGCCCTTAACCGCAGGGCTCTTCAGAGGGTGGTGCGGTATGCCGAACGCATTACCGGGGGCAAACTACCCGCCCTCCAAGACACCTACAGCACCCGATGTCACAGGAAGGCCAAAAAGATAATCAAGGACAACAACCACCCGAGCCACTGCCTGTTCACCCCGCTATCATCCAGAAGGCGAGGTCAGTACAGGTGCATCAAAGCTGGGACCGAGAGAATGAAAAACAGCTTCTATCTCAAGGCCATCAGACTGTTAAATAGCCATCACTAGCACATTAGAGGCTGCTGCTGCCTATTGAAATCACTGGCAACTTTAAGAAATGGAACACTAGTCACTTCATATCTATATACTGTATTCTATTCTATAATATTCTACTGTATCTTAGTCCATGCCGCTCTGTCATTGCTTGTCCATATATGTATATATTCTTAAATTCCATTCCTTACTAGATTTGTGTGTATTGGGTATATGTTGTGAAATTGTTAGATATTACTTGTTCGATATTTCTGCACTGTCGGAGCTAGAAGCACAAGCATTTCGCTACACCCGCAATAACATCTGCTAAACACGTGTATGTGACAAATAACATTTGATTTGATTTGAAAATAGCTGTGCAGCAACGCTCCCCATCCAACCTGACAGAGCTTGAGAGGATCTGCAGAGAAGAATGGGAGAAACTCCCCAAATACCGGTGTGCCAAGCTTGTACCGTCATACCCAAGAAGACTCAAGGCTGTAATCGCTGCCAAAGGTACTTCTAGAAAGTACTGAGTAAAGGGTCTGAATACTTATGTAAATGTGACATTTCTGTTTTTAATACATTTGCAAATGTCTAAAAACCTGTTTTTGCTTTGTTTGTCATTATGGGGTAATGTGTGTAGATTGATGAGTGGAAAAAACAATTCAATCAATTTTAGAATAAGACTGTAACGTAACAAAATATGGAAAAAGTCAAGGGGTCTGAATACTTTCTGAATGCACTATATATACTGAACAAAAATATAAACGCAACATGCAACAAGATTTTACTGAGTTACAGTTCATATAAGGAAATCAGTCAATTGAAATAAATTCATTAGGCCCTAATCTATGGATTTCATGACTGGGAATACAGATATGCGTCTGTTGGCCACAGATACCTTAAAAAAAAAATATATAGGGGCGTGTATCAGAAAACCAGTCTGTATCTGGTGTGACCACCATTTGCCTCGTGCAGCGCAACACATCTCCTTCACATAGAGTTGATCAGGCTGTTGATTGTGGACTGTGGAATGTTGTCCCACTCCTCTTCAAAGGCTGTGCAAAGTTGCTGGATATTGGCGGGAACTGGAAAACGCTGTCGTACACATCGATCCAGAGCATCCCAAACACGCTCAATGGGTAAAATGTCTGAGTATACAGGCAATGGAAGAACTGGGACAGTTTCAGCTTCCAGGAATTGTGACATGGGGTCGTACATTATCATGCTGAAACGTGAGGTGATGGCGGCGGATGAATGGCACGACAATGGGCCTCAGGATCTCATCACGGTATCTCTGTGCATTCAAATTGCCATTGATAAAATGCATGCCTGCCCATACCATAACCCCACCGCCACCATGGGGCACTCTGTTCACAACATTGACATCAGCAAACCACTTGCCCGTAAGTCACCATACACGTGGTCTGCGGTTGAGAGGCCAGTTGGACGTACTGACAAATTCTCTAAAACGACATTGGAGATAGCTTATTGTAGAGAAATGAACGTTCAATTCTCTGGCATCAGCTCTGGTGGACATTCCTGTAGTCAGCATGCCAATTGCACGCTCCCTCAAAACTTGAGACATCTGTGGCATTGTTTTGTGTGACAAAACTGCACATTTTAGAGTGGCCTTTTATTGTCCCCAGCACAAGGTGCATCTGTGTAATGATCATGCTGTTTAATCAGCTTTTTGATATGCCACACCTGTCAGGTGGATAGATTATCTTGGCAAAGGAGAAATCCTTTCTAACAGAGATGTAAACAAATTTGTGCAATGTTTTTTTGAGAAATAAGCTTTTTGTGCTTATGGAAAATTTCTGGGATCTTTTATTTCAGCTCATGAAACCTGGGGTCAACACTTTGCATGTTGCGTTTATATTTGGGGACTACATATCTGATTATGATTCACTGCTATACAGCCATATAAATCAGAAAAGCTTCCTCTGTATGTCTGCAGTCTACTAACACTCTCTGACCCCGTGTAGCTCAGTTGGTAGAGCATGGCGTTTGCAAAGCCGGGGTTGTGGGTTCGATTCCCACAGGGGGGCAAGTATGAAAATGTATGCACTCACTAACTGTAAGTCGCTCTGGATAAGAGCGTCTGCTAAATGACAAAAAATGTAAAAATGACAGCAGTGCAGGGAGATATTGCGTGTGTGTCTAGTCTAGCTGTTGGACATAAATATTAAGACATTAAACATATTTTAATAGTAGAGACTTACTTGGCCTTTCCTCTCTATCCAATTCAACATTTATTCCACGTTGGCTCAACGTAATTTCATTGAAATGACGTAGAAACAGCGTTGATTCAACCAGTGTGTGTGTGCCCAGTGGCGGGCTATGCTGAGTGAACATTAAACACCCCTTCTCCCGTCTGTTCACACACACCCTCTGCTCTTGGTCCAGGCCACCATCTGCTGTACCTGCCTGTCTTCAGGCATCACAAATAATTACATTTACATTTTATATTTTAGTCATTTAGCAGCCGCTGAGTTACAGTTACTTCATTCATCTGAAGATAGCTACATGAGACAACCACATATCACAGACGTAGTCCTCAATACCTCACCGATCACTGCATCTGTACACAGCCCATCTGTAATTAGCCCATCCAACTACCTCATCCTCATATTGTTATTTATTTTGCTCATTTGCACCCCAGTATCTCTATTTGCACATAATCTCTTGCACATTCTGCACTATGGCCTATTTATTGCCTTACCTCCATAACTTACTACATTCGCACACACTGTATATATATTTTTTTATGTTTTGTTTACCCCATATGTAACTCTGTGTTGTTGTTTTTATCGCACTGCTTTGCTTTATCTTGGCCAGGTCGCAGTTGTAAATGAGAACTTGTTCAATCCCAGAACAACAGCAAAGGACTTTGTGAAGATGCTGGAGGAAACAGGTACAAAAGTATCTATATCCACAGTAAAACAAGTCCTATATCGACATAACCTGAAAGGCCGCTCAGCAAGGAAGAAGCCACTGCTCCAAAACCACCACAAAAAAGCCAGACTACGGTTTGCAAATGCACAAGGGGACAAAGATCATACTTTTTGGAGAAATGTCCTCTGGTCTGATGAAACAAAAATAGAACTGTTTGGCCATAATGACCATCGCTATGCTTGGAGGAAAAAGGGGATAGCTTGCAAGCCGAAGAACACCACCCCAACCGTGAAGCACGGGGGTGGCAGCATCATGCTGTGTGGGTGCTTTGCTGCAGGAGGGACTTGTACCCTTCACAAAATAGATGGCATCATGAGGAAGGAAAATTATGTGGATATATTGAAGCAACATCTCAAGACATCAGTCAGGAAGTTAAAAGCTTGGTCACAAATGGGTCTTCCAAATGGACAATGACCCCAAGCATACTTCCAAAGTTGTGGCAAAATGGCTTAAGGACAGCAAAGTCAAGGTATTGGAGTGGCCATCACAAAGCCCTGACCTCAATGCTATAGAAAATGTGTGGGGAGAACTGAAAAAGCGTGTGCGAGCAAGGAGGCCTACAAACCTGACTCAGTTACACCAGCTCTGTCAGGAGGAATGGGCTAAAAATCACCTTACTTATTGTGGGAAGCTTGTGGAAGGCTACCTGAAACGTTTGACCCAAGTTAAACAATTTAAAGTCAATGCTACCAAATACTAATTGAGTGTATGTAAACTTCTGACCCACTGGGAATGTGATGAAAGAAATAAAAGCTGAAATAAATCATTCTCTCTACTATTATTCTGACATTTTACATTCTTAAAAAAAAAGTGGTGATCATAACTGACCTAAGACAGGGAATGTTTACTACGATTAAATGTCAGGAATTGTGAAAAACTGAGTTTAAATGTATTTGGCTAAGGTGTATGTAAACTTCAACTGTATATATTTTAATAATTTTTTCGTTCTTTAACATAAGACTGTAAAATCACCAGGAAATTAGCTATTTTAAATTTAGGAAATATGTTCCCTATTTTTCTACGCATAAATAGATAGGCATATGTGATCGCATCCCAATGTAATCAAAGTTTGAAATGATTCTTTGTCTCTATCAGAATGATCTTCTTGACCCTAACCAGTCATGCTTCAACCGAGGCTGCTCTTCTCTGTGTAACGGAGGCTCTCCACTCTGCCAAAGCTGACTCTCTCTTTCCTCTGTTCTCATCCTTCTAGACCTATCAGCTGCCTTCGACACCGTGAACCATTCAGATCCTCCTCTCCACCCTCTCAGTACTGGGCATCTCAGGCTCTGCAACCTCTTGGATTGCATCCTACCTGGCAAGCCGCTCCTACCAGGTGACGTGGAGAGGATCTGTGTCTGCACCACGTACTCTTACTACTGGTGTCCCACATACTCTCACTACTGGTGTCCCACATACTCTCACTACAGGTGAGTTATAGTTGCATATAGTTGCAAGCAGCCATGGTGGGGTTCAAGCTTTGGCCCCATAGCGCCACCATCAGGACAAATTGGACACATCAACCTAGGATGAGCTACGTCTGTACTCCTCAACATGCTTGCCAAATATCAGAACTCAAAATTGAACAGATCATGCAATATCATTTTCGGACCAATTATGTTGACTCCTTTAAACATCTTCTTATCCAGAACCGATGGACCGATGGCACCACGTTCGGTATATAGCATCTATGTACCTCTATCTTTACGCACAATATTTTCCAGGACTCTAGCTCAAACAATATGGCAGCTATGAGCCAATAAGCTTGCATGAATGTTTTTACCTGTCCAACAGCGGCACCATTCGGCCAAACTGAACAACATTGTACAGGTTGGCTAGACTCATATCCCTGAGCATGTGTGCCAAATGTCATCACACGGAGTGTGACCCATGGGGCGGCGCACAATTGGCCCAGCGTCGTCCAGGGTAGGGGAGGGAATGGCCGGCAGGGATGTAGCTCAGTTGGTAGAGCATGGCGTTTGCAACGCCAGTGTTGTGGGTTCGATTCCCACGGGGGGCCAGTATGAAAAATAAATATAAAAAAATTATGTATGCACTCACTAAACTGTAAATCGCTCTGGATAAAAGCGTCTGCTAAATGACTCAAATGTAAATGTAAAATGGAGTAAAACAGATCAAGAAATATATACACGTTTCTGTTATGTGTTCGGTCTGAATGTCCTTGCATATGTTGAGTTTGAAAGTGTTTGGAACTTCTCTCGAATGAGTCATTGATCATATTTGTGTGTAATTTCTCCTATTTTTCTCCCTCCTCAGTCCAGGGTGCATTGCATGCTGCTGCCCAGTGCCAGGGACAGTTTCAGCCCTTGCCAGGGCGGGCTATTCAAATGACTATGGCTATGTCCCAATCAAAAAGCAGCTGCCTCACTTCACCAAAATCCTACTTATATTTCCATCTCTGAAGACTCTAGCCACTTCCATTCCAGTTGGAAGATGTTTTTATCTCTGAACATTCAAAAGCTGTTTTCTCCAACAACTGGATAAGGGGGATCATGGGGTGTTAACAACACCCGGTGGAGACTACAGATCAAGCCTGAGACAAGTTATCTTGACACTCACACCTCACCATTGCCTTCTTCGCCTGCTTTGAGGATAACACAATGCCACCGACGCGGCCCGCTCCCAAGAACTGTGGGATCTCGTTCTCCGTGACCAACGTGAGTAATACATTTAAGCGTGTTCACCCTCCCAAGGCTGCCGGCCCAGACGGCATCCCTAGCCGTGTCCTCAGAGCATGCGCAGACCAGCTGGCTGGAGTGTTTACGGACATATTCAATCTCTCCCCATCCCAGTCTGCTGTCCCCACTTGCTTCAAGATGTCCACCATTGTTCCTGTACCCAAGAAAGCAAAGGTAACTGAACTAAATGACTATCGCCCCGTAGCACTCACTTCTGTCATCATGAAGTGCTTTGAGAGGCTAGTTAAGGATCATATCACCTCTACCTTACCGGACACCCTAGACCCACTTCAATTTGCTTACCACCCCAATAGATCCACAGACAATGCAATCGCCATCGCACTGCACACTGCCCTATCCCATCTGGACAAGAGGAATACCTACGTAAGAATGCTGTTCATTGACTATAGCTCAGCCTTCAACACCATTGTACCCTCCAAGCTCAGCATTAAGTTCAGGACCCTGAGTCTGAACCTGTGTGTGTGTCTGTGTGTCTGTGTGTGTCTGTGTGTGTGTGTGTGTGTGTGTGTGTGTGTGTGTGTGTGTGTTTGTGTCTGTGTGTGTCTGTGTGTGTGTGTGTGTGTGTGTGTGTCACCTCTTTAAGGAATACCTGGGATAGGATAAAGTAATCCTTCTACCCCCCCCCCCCCCCAAATTGTAAAGTGGTTATCCCACTGGCTATAGGGTGAACGCACCAATTTGTGAGTCGCTCTGGCTAAGAGCGTCTGCTAAATGACGTTAATGTGCCCTTGAGCAAGGCACTTAACCCTAATTGCTCCTGTAAGTCGCTCTGGATAAGAGCGTCTGCTAAATGACTAAAATGTAAATGTAAAATGAAACAGCATCTCCACTTCGCTGATCCACAACCCTGGGGCCCAACAAGGGTGTGTGCTCAGCCCCCTCCTGTTCTCCGTGTTCACCCATGACTGAGTGGCCACGCACTCCTCCAACTCAATCATCAAGTTTGCAGACGACACAACAGTAGTAGGCCTGATTAGCAACAATGACGAGACAGCCTACAGGGAGGAGGTGAGGGCCCTGGCAGAGTGGGGCCAGGAAAATAACCTCTCCCTCAACATCAACAAAATGAAGGAGCTGACCGTGGACTTCAGGAAACAGCAGAGGGAGCACTGACAACATCACTGACAATCTGAAATGGTACACCCACACAGACAGTGTGGTGAAGAAGGTGGAACAGTGCCTCTTCAACCTCAGGAGGCTGAAGAAATTTGGCGTGGCCCCTAAGACCCTCAAAAACCCCTAAGACCCTCGAA
>NW_028167151.1:0-22500 GCF_964263955.1 Coregonus lavaretus | reverse complement strand
GACTAGAATGGCCAAAGCCCATCAGACCATGGAAATGTATGTCATTTGAGTATGTCCCTTCTATAGATTATATTTCTATGGTAGAAACAGCTGCCAGTCCTATTAACAGAGATTGCATTACACATGAGGTATCACGTTTCAGGAGAAGACCCAGATGCAGACAGTGTCAAAGTAACAAAAGTTTATTACAAAAACAGAAGGCAGGCAAACGACAGGTCAAGGGCAGGCAGAGGTCAGTAATCCAGATCAGAGTGCAAAAGGTACAGAACGGCAGGCAGGCTCAGGGTCAGGGCAGGCAGAGGTCAATAATCCAGGGTCGTTTGACAAGGTACAGAATGGCAGGCAGGCTCAGAGCAGGCAGAATGGTCAAAACCGGGAAAACTAGAAAACAGGAACTTGAACCTGTCGAGCCTGACGGGAACCTGTCGAGCCTGACGGGCCAGGCATGACATGAGGACATTAACAGCATTACATTAACAGCATTACATTAACAGCATTACATTAACAGCATTACATTAACAGCATTACATTAACATCATTACATTAACATCATTACATTAACAGCATTACATTAACAGCATTACATTAACATCATTACATTAACAGCATTACATTAACAGCATTACATTAACAACATTACATTAACAGCATTACATTAACAGCATTACATTAACAGCATTACATTAACAGCATTACATTAACAGCATTACATTAACATCATTACATTAACAGCATTACATTAACAGCATTACATTAACAGCATTACATTAACATCATTACATTAACAGCATTACATTAACAGCATTACATTAACAGCATTACATTAACATCATTACATTAACAGCATTACATTAACAGCATTACATTAACAGCATTACATTAACAGCATTACATTAACAGCATTACATTAACAGCATTACATTAACAGCATTACATTAACAGCATTACATTAACAGCATTACATTAACAACATTACATTAACAGCATTACATTAACAGCATTACATTAACAGCATTACATTAACAGCATTACATTAACAGCATTACATTAACAGCATTACATTAATAGCATTACATTAACAGCATTACATTAACAGCATTACATTAACAGCATTACATTAACAGCATTACATTAACAGCATTACATTAACAGCATTACCTACTCAGAGTACACACACACGTGCAGGCGATGTTATTGGAACCATTACATACTAAGTGATTCTCCTGTAGACTCATGATTTATTAAACTCAATACACTCTAGGTGGCATCTCAAATGGCACCCTGTTCCACACATAGTGCACTCCTATGCACCTTATTTAACCCCTATGGGCCCTGGACAAAAGTAGTGCACTATGTAGGGAATAGGGTGCTTTTCGGGATGCGCACTAGGTTTTACCTTGTCAAGGGCACTGACTGCATTGCATTTCCACCTGAACAGGATATAATGGAACCAGAACAGGATATAATGGAACCTGAACAGGATATAATGGAACCTGAACAGGATATAATGGAACCTGAACAGGATATAATGGAACCTGAACAGGATATAATGGAACCTGAACAGGATATAATGGAACCTGAACAGGATATAATGGAACCTGAACAGGATATAATGGAACCTGAACAGGATATAATGGAACCTGAACAGGATATAATGGAACCTGAACAGGATATAATGGAACCATTCTAACTAGATAGTGTGTGTGTTTTAACTGGAACCATTTTATAGAACCTCTCTGTCTACTAGAATCTCGCTGAGAGCCTCTACTGTTGGTCCCCTAACTATCTCCTACTGTACATAGACATCTCTACTGTTGGTTCTCTATCTATCTCCTACTGTATATAGACATCTATACTGTTGGTCCCCTAACCATCTCCTACTGTACATAGACATCTCTACTGTTGGTCCCCTAACTATCTCCTACTGTACATAGACATCTCTACTGTTGGTCCCCTAACTATCTCCTACTGTACATAGACATCTCTACTGTTGGTCCCCTAACTATCTCCTACTGTACATAGACATCTCTACTGTTGGTCCCGTAACTATCTCCTACTGTACATAGACATCTCTACTGTTGGTCCCCTAACTATCTCCTACTGTACATAGACATCTCTACTGTTGGTCCCATAACTATCTCCTACTGTACATAGACATCTCTACTGTTGGTCCCCTAACTATCTCCTACTGTACATAGACATCTCTACTGTTGGTCCCCTAACTATCTCCTACTGTACATAGACATCTCTACTGTTGGTCCCATAACTATCTCCTAATGGCAGAAAGGCTGTTTTACCTCCTATGCTGATCCCCCTCAGTTTGAAACAGGGGTTGAAGTTCTCAGACCTGTCTATGTTGAGAGGAAAAGTAGCAAGAGCGTGTTAAGAACTGTTCTCAGACCTGTCTATGTTGAGAGGAACAGTAGCAAGAGCGTGTTAAGAACTGTTCTCAGGCCTGTGCTGTGTATTAATCACCTGCTGGCTGATGAGATCTCAGAGATCCCCTCCTCTCCTCTCCTCTCCTCACCTCCTCTCTCCTCCCCTCCCCTCCCCTCCCCTCCCCTCCCCTCCCCTCTCCTCTCCTCTCCTCTCCTCTCCTCTCCTCTCCTCTCCTCTCCTCTCCTCTCCTCTCCTCTCCTCTCCTCTCCTCTCCTCTCCTCTCCTCTCCTCTCCTCTCCTCTCCTCTCCTCTCCTCTCCTCTCCTCTCCTCCCTTCACCTTTCCTCCTTTCCCCTCTCCTCCCTTCCCCTCTCCTCACCTCCCCTCTCACCCTCCCCCCTTTCCCCTCTCCTCCCCTCTCCTCCTTTCCCCTCCCCTCTCCTCCCTTCCCTTCCCCTCTCCTCACCTCCCCTCCCCTCTCCTCCCTTCAGCTCTCCTCCTTTCCCCTCTCCTCCCTTCCCCTCTCCTCACCTCCCCT
The DNA here is from genome assembly GCF_964263955.1 of Coregonus lavaretus. Taxonomy (NCBI): domain Eukaryota; kingdom Metazoa; phylum Chordata; class Actinopteri; order Salmoniformes; family Salmonidae; genus Coregonus; species Coregonus lavaretus. Next base: position 19,584 of record NW_028167151.1, on the reverse strand, counting down.
CTCACCCCCCCTTTCCCCTCTCCTCCCCTCTCCTCCCTTCCCCTCTCCTCCTTTCCCCTCCCCCCTTGTCTTGAAGAACATTGTCTTGAAGAACGTTGTCTTGAAGAATGTTATCTTGAAGATTGCTATCTTAAAGAATATTATCTTTAAGAACGTTGTCTTGAAGAACGTTGTCTTGAAGAATGTTGTTTTGATGAATGTTGTCTTGAAGAAATTTACCTTGAAGATTGTTGTCTTGAAGAATGTTGTCTTGACAAACACGTTGTCTGCTGCTGCTGGTCTGTTTCTGTGTATGGAAAAGACTGATCACGCCTCGCTGTTCTGACTTATACTATTTTTAGCCACCAGCAGGATATTCAGATCAACTGTAACTAACTACAGGGAACTCAAGGCTCTTTTCTGATGCTGCTTCTTAGTACTGTAACTACTCTGTTTTTGTTATGAAGTCAATCGTTTCTTTGCAGATTATACAAGAGTAGTTCTCTAACTGGAATCTTTGAATTTTTTGTTTTGGTTACAAGCTTGTTTGTTTGATGGTTTTATGATAGTGTTATGATAGTGTTGTGATAGTGTTTTGATAGTGTTGTGATAGTGTTGTCATAGTGTTGTGATAGTGTTGTGATAGTGGTGTGATAGTGGTGTGATAGTGTTGTGATAGTGTTGTGAAAGTGGAGTGATAGTGTTGTGATAGTGTTGTGATAGTGTTGTGATAGTGTTCTTTTTAATGGACAAATTCTCAAACTGTTATGTTTCAGTTGTTTGTTTGTGGTATGGTTTAGATTTGTCAGGGTGATATTTGCGTGTTTGTTTGTGGTATGGTTTAGATTCGTCAGGGTGATATTTGCGTGTTTGTTTGTGGTATGGTTTAGATTTGTCAGGGTGATATTTGCGTGTTTGTTTGTGGTATGGTTTAGATTTTTCAGGGTGATATTTGCGTGTTTGAATGTGGTAATGATAGTTTACAAGGCTTCTGTGTTCTGTGATGAGGGTTTAAAGTTGCGGTGGCATTTTGGTCGACCGAATGTGTTTTTGGACAGCTTTCTTGAACATGGAAAGTTTAAAAGTGAGTCTTTAAAATGGAAAGTAAAACATCACTTCAATGTAATAGTTATGGATGGTGCGAACATCTGGGCGTAACAGTGTTTGTTGCCAAGATGTCGGGATATGAAGGGACTGACTACGTTCCATTGGGACCCTTTAGGTACTTTTCATGTAAAAAGCCCCATGAGCACTAATATGTGAAGTTCATAGGAGCACAACCTCCCGTTCCCCCAACCCCACCCAGCCAACATGTCTCCACCCCAACCTACCATTCCCCCAACCCCACCCAGCCAACATGTCTCCACCCCAACCTACCATTCCCCCAACCCCACCCAGCCAACATGTCTCCACCCCAACCTACCATTCCTCCAACCCCACCCAGCCAACATGTCTCCACCCCCAACCTCCCATCCCATTTCCCCAACCACACCCAGCCAACATGTCTCCACCCCCAATCTCCCATCCCATTGCCCCAACCCCACCCAGCCAACATGTCTCCACCCCCAACCTCCCATCCCATTCCTCCAACCCCACCCAGCCAACATGTCTCCACCCCAACCTCCCATCCCATTCCTCCAACCCCACCCAGCCAACATGTCTCCACCCCCAACCTCCCATCCCATTCCCCCAACCCCACCCAGCCAACATGTCTCCACCCCCAACCTCCCATCCCATTCCCCCAACCTCAGCCAGCCAACATGTCTCCACCCCAACCTCCCATCCCATTCTCCCAACCCCACCCAGCCAACATGTCTCCACCCCAACCTCCCATCCCATTCTCCCAACCCCACCCAGCCAACATGTCTCCACCCCCAACCTCCCATCCCATTCCCCCAACCCCACCCAGCCAACATGTCTCCACCCCTAACCTCCCATCCCATTCCCCCAACCTCAACCAGCCAACATGTCTCCACCCCTAACCTCAAATCCCATTCCCCCAACCCCACCCAGCCAACATGTCTCCACCCCCAACCTCCCATCCCATTCCCCCAACCCCACCCAGCCAACATGTCTCCACCCCAACCTCCCATCCCATTCCCCCAACCTCAGCCAGCCAACATGTCTCCACCCCCAACCTTCCATCCCATTCCCCCAACCCCACCCAGCCAACATGTCTCCACCCCAACCTCCCATTCCCCCAACCTCAGCCAGCCAACATGTCTCCACCCCCAACCTCCCATCCCATTCCCCCAACCCCACCCAGCCAACATGTCTCCACCCCCAACCTCCCATCCCATTCCCCCAACCTCAGCCAGCCAACATGTCTCCACCCCAACCTCCCATCCCATTCTCCCAACCCCACCCAGCCAACATGTCTCCACCCCAACCTCCCATCCCATTCTCCCAACCCCACCCAGCCAACATGTCTCCACCCCCAACCTCCCATCCCATTCCCCCAACCCCACCCAGCCAACATGTCTCCACCCCCAACCTCCCATCCCATTGCCCCAACCCCACCCAGCCAACATGTCTCCACCCCAACCTCCCATCCCATCCCTCCAACCCCACCCAGCCAACATGTCTCCACCCCCAACCTCCCATCCCATTCCCCCAACCCCACCCAGCCAACATGTCTCCTCCCCCAACCTCCCATCCCATTCCCCCAACCCCACCCAGCCAACATGTCTCCACCCCCAACCTCCCATCCCATTCCTCCAACCCCACCCAGCCAACATGTCTCCACCCCAACCTCCCATTCCACCAACCCCACCCAGCCAACATGTCTCCACCCCCAACCTTCCATCCCATTCCCCCAAACCCACCCAGCCATGATAACTGCAGGGCACTCCCACATCATATGGAGGAATGTGCCTACCTGATTTAGGGGAAAGTTGGGAGTTGGGGCCAATCTTATTGTAAAATGTTTCCTTGGTGTTAAATACAGTCTGTGAACAAATAAAAAAATGTATACATTGATGGTTCAGATTAAGGGATGCCAAGGTAATATTTTTCCAAAATCTGTTCCAGTTAAAGGGTTGTTCAGATTCAATTAGATCTGTGGACCATACTTTTTTAAATGGCTGGCTCAGAATATGAGCTTTCCAAAAGTTGTTTATATATTATAGAGCCCAGTCCTTTCGGGAGCCCAGATAATATATTTATAAATGCCATCATTGGATGGTTTGGTAGTTGGGTTTTCCTAGGGACTCCATAGCTAGCATAGATGACCTAAGATGTAAACATAGAAAAAAGATTTGCCTGGTAATGTGTATGTGTCTTGGAATGTTCTGAAACCATTACTGTTCATGATAACGTTAAGGGTACGGATTCCACATTTGGACCATTGGGGGGGATGAAAAAGGTCGCCCTCCAGATCGCAAGGCATTCATGGGAAATATTGGAGGAAGAGCATGCCATTTTGATTCCCAGTTACATTGTTTTTCAATTTTGCACCAAATAGAAATTGTGATCAATAACAGGACCAAAACCTAGTTTACATTGTTTAAGGGATATATCAGTGAAGACCACCTCTTCCAGGGCAAAAGGAGACACCATATTACATTGTTTAAGGGATATATCAGTGAAGACCACCTCTTCCAGGGCAATATGAGACACCATATTACATTGTTTAAGGGATATACCAGTGAAGACCACCTCTTCCAGGGCAGTAGGAGACACCATATTACATTGTTTAAGAGATATATCAGTGGAGACCACCTCTTCCAGGAGTCACCATATCACATTGTTTAAGGGATATATCAGTGGAGACCACCTCTTCCAGGTCAATAGGAGACACCATATTACATTGTTTAAGGGATATATCAGTGGAGACCACCTCTTCCAGGGCAATAGGAGACACCATATTTCTCTCTATACTCAGCCAGGGGGCAGAACAATCATGTCTAAACCGGGGCGAAATGCTAGTGCCTGGAAATACAATTTAAAGTTTGGCACAGATAGTTGTCCTACATCTTTCCCTCTTTGCAAGTTTGTTAATTTTTACCCGGGATTGCCTACCTTGCCATGTATATTTTGAAACCACACTATGGATTTTATCCCAATAGCCAGAAGGGGGAGACAAGGGAAGTATTGAACTACAGAAATTCAGCTGTGGAAATATATTCATTTTGACAATATATATTCTGCTGGTTAAAGCAGCTGGGATATTAGTCCATCTACTAAGGTTGAATTGAATTGATTTGAGCGCTCTGTTAAAGTTTCTGGCAATGGTTTTATCTAAGGAAGGAAATATATCTACTCCCAAATATTTAAAATGGGAAACGATTGGGATTCCATAAGTAGAGATGGAGTCCTCCATCAGGGTCTTGAGAAGCAGTAGGACAGATTTGTTTCAATTTATTTTATAACTTGAGATAGAGCTGAATTTGTCTATGATTTTCAGAGCTTTTGGGAGGGATTTAGATACATTGTCTAGATAAAGTAAGATATCATTGGCGTGTAATGAGATGACGTGGTCCGTAGAATTGAGAGATATTGGTGTAATTTCTTTAGATTGTCAAAATGCCTGGGCCAGGGGCTCCATAGACTATAAAAAAAGCAGAGGTGAGATGGGATCACCTTGCCTGCTACTTCTAGTTATTCTGAACAGAGCAGGTATTGCCTGTTATTACCATGGCTCAGGGATTGGCATATAGTATTTGAATCATATTAATGAAATTGGAGCCAAGTCCCATATGTTCCAAAACCGAGCAAAGATATGACCATACTAGTCTATCAAAAGCTTTTTCTGCGTTGAGAGATAGAACTGCCCAAGGAGCTTTAGTTTCTGATGAAACATGTAAGATATGTAATAGACGACGGAGGTTATCTGAGTAGAATCCTTTTTTAACAAACCTGCTTTGGTCCAGATGTACCAAATTGGGCAAGTTTCGAGACGGTACAACATAAACTAGTTTAATATGTGTTTATCAAAGATAGGGGGCGATAGTGAGAACACTGTGTGGCGTCCTTACCTTTCTTAATGAAAGCTAAATTAGTGCTGTATTTACATCCCTTCCAAACGAACTTCTGTGAACGGCTGTGTTCATCATTTTAAGTAACAGTGGACCTAATTGGTTCCAAAATGTTCAATGGACCTCAGGCGTAATATTGTCCCAACCAGGTGATTTATTCTCTGAGCCCTTTTGAGTTCATCGAGAGAGATGTGGGCTCCCAGCAAGCCGAAGGAAGGAATTGACTGTAATTGACTGTACTGAACTGTATGAACTCTACTGTACTTAACTAATTTGTAAGTCGCTCTGGATAAGAGCGTCTGCTAAATGACGTAAATGTAAATGTAAATGTAACTATACTCTACTGTGCTCTACTGTGATTTCCAAACTTGTGAAACATAGAAGTCTATGATTGGTACAGATTTGGTCCGGTCCAGACCAACCAAATGTGGTTTTGTTTTGAGGCAGAGCTCATTAGCCAGTGTGTAGAATAATACCCAAATATGCAAAGGAGGACATTCAAATGTGTACCTTTGTGTACCTATTCAGGATACATCACCATGAAGAGCATGGCATTCATAGTACAGATCAAAGACCCATGATGTCTTTACGTTGCCATCTCTGTTATCGGGTGCTGATCCACTTCACTTTACTGTAGTTCAATACAGAAAATAGATGTTTTCAAACTCAAGGTGCCATATCATAGCTGACACCCCTTTCTTTCTGCGGACATATTTTCATCTTAATTCAAGTTTCAAGTTTTAAGGTCACATCCACAAGTACAGTGAAATGCCTTCACTGCAAACTCAAAACCCAACAATGCAATAATCAATAACAATGTAATACTAGAAAAAACACAGGATAAATAAGAAAAAATATGAAGAACACAATAAGTAAGTAAGCAAGCAAGCAAGCAAGCATACTATATACAGGGTCAGTTCAATACCATACTATATACAGGGTCAGTTCAATACCATACTATATACAGGGTCAGTTCCAATACCATACTATATACAGGGTCAGTTCAATACCATACTATATACAGGGTCAGTTCCAATACCATACTATATACAGGGTCAGTTCAATACCATACTATATACAGGGTCAGTTCAATACCATACTATATACAGGGTCAGTTCAATACCGTACTATATACAGGGTCAGTTCAATACCATACTATATACAGGGTCAGTTCAATACCATACTATATACAGGGTCTGTTCCAATACCATACTATATACAGGGTCAGTTCCAATACCATATTAACAATGTGCAGGGATACTGGAGTGATGGAGGTAGATATGTATAGGGGTAAGGTGACTATATACAGGGTCAGTTCCAATACCATATTTTCAATGTGCAGGGACCCGATCCTGTAGGTTCATGCTCTACAACATTCGGAGAGTACGACCCTGCCTTACACAGGAAGCAGCACAGGTCCTAATCCAGGCACTTGTCATCTCCCGTCTGGATTACTGCAACTCGCTGTTGGCTGGGCTCCCTGCCTGTGCCATTAAACCCCTACAACTCATCCAGAATGCCGCAGCCCGTCTGGTGTTCAACCTTCCCAAGTTCTCTGATGTCACCCCGCTCCTCCGCACACTCCACTGGCTTCCAGTTGAAGCTCGCATCTGCTACAAGACCTTGGTGCTTGCCTACGGAGCTGTGAGGGGAACGGCACCTCCGTACCTTCAGACTCTGATCAGTCCTTACACCCAAACGAGGGCATTGCGTTCATCCACCTCTGGCCTGCTGGCTCCCCTACCTCTGCTGAAGCACAGTTCCCGCTCAGCCCAGTCAAAACTGTTCGCTGCTCTGGCACCCCAATGGTGGAACAAGCTCCCTCACGACGCCAGGACAGCGGAGTCACTCACCACCTTCCGGAGACATTTGAAACCCCACCTCTTTAAGGAACACCTGGGATAGGATAAGTAATCCTTCTACCCACCCCCCCCCCCCCCCGCCCCCCCCACAAAAATAAATAAATATATATATATATATTGTAAAGTGGTAATCCCACTGGCTATAAGGTGAATGCACCAATTTGTAAGTCGCTCTGGATAAGAGCGTCTGCTAAATGACGTATATGTAAATGTAAATGATACTGGAGTGATAGAGGTACAGTAGATATGTATAGGGATAACAAAGCCAACACAGTGGCCATTGCTAGCTACCCAGCACGACCAGCGAACGGTGCGGTAGTAGCTAATTACAATATACTTGTCCTAGCTAGCCAACGTTGAATCATTGCTGCGTCATGAAAGGAACTTGACACAGACACGAATGATCTGTTTAGTGTGTTATCACACTATTGGTGGTTTGCTGTGACCAAGTGTTTGTGCTTGGCTGTGTGTTACTGGATGCTGGCATGCTGGTTAGCTAGTTAACACACTATTGGTGGTTTGTTGTGAGTATTGGTGCTTAACTGTGTGTTAAACTGTGTGTTATTGGATGCTAGCATGCTAGTCAGCTATGGTGTCATAGTTGGCTAGCTGAATAAAGTGGGTTGAGTCTACTCCTTTAAACATTGAACAACTGTGGTTCACAACAATTCTGATTTCTAAAGGTGGAAGTTGGGAGAGTTTTTGTTCGGGTGGTTCAGTGAAACAATTTTAGTTTCTGAGGTAGACGTTTTTTGGTGAGGGAGGCCCCCCTCTCTCCTCTCCCAGATGCTTAGCTCATTTCATTCCGATCTCCTCTGCATTTTTGTAGCCATTTGCTACAGCCTGTCAACTATGCCTCTGCCTATCCCTGTTCTCTCCTCTCTGCACAGGCTACACAAACAACGCACAACACCGCGCGGCTGCTGCCTCTCTAACCTGGTGGTCCCTGCTCGCACCCCTCACCTGGAGTTCCAGGTCGCAGGCAGCCTCTGGAACTGCCGTTCTGCTGCCAACAAAGCTGACTTCATCCCAGCCTATGCCAACCTCCAGTCCCTCGACTTCCTGGCGCTGACGGAAACATGGATCACCACTGAAAACACGGCTACTCCTACTGCTCTCTCCTCGTCTGACCATGTGTTCTCGCATACCCCGAGAGCATCTGGTCAGAGGGGTGGTGGTACAGGAATCCTCATCTCTCCCAAGTGGACATTCTCAATTTTTCCCCTAACCCATCTGTCTATCTCCTCATTTGAATTCCATGCTGTCACAGTCACTAGCCCATTTAAGCTTAATATCCTTGTCATCTATCGCCCTCCAGGTTCCCTTGGAGAGTTCATCAACGAGCTTGACGCCTTGATAAGTTCCTTTCCTGAGGATGGCTCACCCCTCACAGTTTTGGGGGATTTCAACCTCCCTATGTCCACGTTTGACTCATTTCTCTCTGCCTCCTTCTTTCCACTCCTCTCCTCTTTTGACCTCACCCTCTCACCGTCCCCCCCTACTCACAAGGCAGGCAATACGCTTGACCTCATCTTCACTAGATGCTGCTCCTCTACTAATCTCACTGCAACTCCCCTCCAAGTCTCCGACCACTACTTTGTTTCCTTTTCTCTCTCGCTCTCCTCCCACACTACTCACTCTGCCCCTACACAGATGGTAATGCGCCGCCGCAACCTTCGCTCTCTCTCTCCCACTACTCTCTCCTCTTCCATCCTATCATCTCTTCCCTCTGCTCAATCCTTCTCCCTCCAATCTCCTGATTCTGCCTCCTCAACCCTCCTCTCCTCCCTTTCTGCATCCTTTGACTCTCTGTGTCCCCTATCCTCCCGGCCGGCTCGGTCCTCCCCCCCAGCTCCGTGGCTTGATGACTCACTGCGAGCTCACAGAACAGAGCTCCGGGCAGCGGAGCGGAAATGGAAGAAAACTAAACTCCCTACCGACCTGGCATCTTTTCACTCCCTCCTCTCTACATTTTCTTCATCTGTTTCTGCTGCTAAGGCCACCTTCTACCACTCTAAATTCCAAGCATCTGCCTCTAACCCTAGGAAGCTCTTTGCCACATTTTCCTCCCTCCTGAATCCTCCTCCCCCCCCCCCCCCCTCCTCTCTCTCTGTGGATGACTTCGTCAACCACTTTGAAAAGAAGGTTGACGACATCCGATCCTCGTTTGTTAAGTCTAATAACACTGCTGGTCCTGCTCACACTGCCCTACCCTATGCTTTGACTTCTTTCTCCCCTCTCTCTCCAGATAAAATCCTGCGACTTGTGACTGCAGGCCGCCCAACAACCTGCCCGCTTGACCCCATCCCCTCCTCCCTTCTCCAGACCATCTCCGGTGACCTTCTCCCCTACCTCACCTCGCTGATCAACTCATCCTTGACCGCTGGCCATGTCCCTTCCGTCTTCAAGAGAGCGAGAGTTGCTCCCCTTCTCAAAAAACCAACACTCGACCCCACTGATGTCAACAACTACAGACCAGTATCCCTTCTTTCTTTTCTTTCCAAAACTATTGAGCGTGCCGTCTTTAGCCAACTCTCTTGCTATCTCTCTCAGAATGACCTTCTTGATCCAAACCAATCAGGTTTCAGGACTGGTCATTCAACTGAGACTGCTCTTCTCTGTGTCACGGAGACTCTCCGCACTGCTAAAGCTAACTCTCTCTCCTCTGCTCTTGTCCTTCTAGACCTGTCTGCTGCCTTTGATACTGTGAACCATCAGATCCTCCTCTCCACCCTCTCCGAGATGGGCATCTCCGGCGCGGCTCACTCCTGGATTGCGTCCTACCTGACCGGTCGCTCCTACCAAGTGGCGTGGCGGGAAGCTGTCTCCGCACCACGTGCTCTCACCACTGGTGTCCCCCAGGGATCGGTTCTGGGCCCTCTCCTTTTCTCCCTATACACCAAGTCACTTGGCTCTGTCATATCCTCACATGGTCTCTCCTATCATTGCTACGCTGACGATACACAACTAATCTTCTCCTTTCCCCCTTCTGATAACCAGGTGGCGAATCGCATCTCTGCATGTCTGGCAGACATATCAGTATGGATGACGGATCACCACCTCAAGCTGAACCCTGGCAAGACGGAGCTGCTCTTCCTCCCGGGGAAGGACTGCCCGTTCCATGATCTCGCCATCACGGTTGACAACTCCGCTGTGTCCTCCTCCCAGAGTGCGAAGAGCCTAGGCGTGACCCTGGACAACACCCTGTCATTCTCCGCCAACATCAAGGCGGTGACCCGCTCCTGCAGGTTCATGCTCTACAACATTCGGAGAGTGCGACCCTGCCTTACACAGGAAGCGGCGCAGGTCCTGGTCCAGGCACTTGTCATCTCCCGTCTGGACTACTGCAACTCGCTGTTGGCTGGGCTCCCTGCCTGTGCCATTAAACCCCTACAACTCATCCAGAATGCCGCAGCCCGTCTGGTGTTCAACCTTCCCAAGTTCTCTCACGTCACCCCCCTCCTCCGCACACTCCACTGGCTTCCAGTTGAAGCTCGCATCCGCTACAAGACCATGGTGCTTGCCTATGGAGCAGTGAGGGGAACGGCACCTCTGTACCTTCAGGCTCTGATCAGTCCCTACACCCAAACGAGGACATTGCGTTCATCCACCTCTGGCCTGCTGGCTCCCCTTCCTCTGCGGAAGCACAGCTCCCGCTCAGCCCAGTCAAAACTGTTCGCTGCTCTGGCACCCCAATGGTGGAACAAGCTCCCTCACGACGCCAGGACAGCGGAGTCACTCACCACCTTCCGGAGACATTTGAAACCCCACCTCTTTAAGGAATACCTGGGATAGGATAAAGTATTCCTTCTAACCCCCCCCCCCCCCCCAAATTGTAAAGTGGTTATCCCACTGGCTATAGGGTGAACGCACCAATTTGTGAGTCGCTCTGGCTAAGAGCGTCTGCTAAATGACGTTAATGTGCCCTTGAGCAAGGCACTTAACCCTAATTGCTCCTGTAAGTCGCTCTGGTTAAGAGCGTCTGCTAAATGACTAAAATGTAATGTAATGGGATAAGGTGAATATATACAGGGTCAGTTCCAATACCATACTATATACAGGGTCAGTTCCAATACCATATTTACAATGTGCAGGGATACTGGAGTGATGGAGGTAGATATGTATAGGGGTCAGGTGACTATATACAGGGTCTGTTCCAATATCATATTTATAATGTGCAGGGATACTGGAGTGATGGAGGTAGATACAGTACCAGTCAAAAGTTTGGACACCTACTCATTCAAGGGTTTTTCTTTATTTTTTACATTGTAGAATAATAGTGAAGACATCAAAACTATGAAATAACACATATGGAATCATGTAGTAACCAAAAAAGTGTTAAACAAATCTAAATATATTTTATATTTGAGATTCTTCAAATAGCCTCCCTTTGCCTTGATGACAGCTTTGCACACTCTTGGCATTCTCTCAACCAGCTTCATGAGGCAGTCACCTGGAATGCATTTCCCTTTGATAAACAGAGCAGCAGCTTGTATGTGAGTGTAGAGAAGTATAAATGTATGTGCATATTATGTGTGAGTGATCAGATGATGGAGTGAGTGTTTGTGTGAGTGTTGGAGTGTCAGTGTGTGTGAGTGTGTAGGGCCCTGTGAGTGTGCATAAAGGCAGTGCAAATACTGAAATAAAACATAAATAAAGATACAAGGTAAACTCTGTCCATGTAGCTATTTTGTTGGCTATTTATCAGTCTTATTGCTTGGGTTTAGAAGCTGTTCAAGAGCCTGCTGGTGTCAGGATAGAAGCTGTTCAAGAGCCTGTTGGTGTCAGGATAGAAGCTGTTCAAGAGCCTGCTGGTGTCAGGATAGAAGCTGTTCAAGAGCCTGCTGGTGTCAGGATAGAAGCTGTTCAAGAGCCTGTTGGTGTCAGACTTGATACACCGGTACCGCTTGCCGTGCCGAAGCAGATAGAATAGTCTATGGATTGGGTGGTTAGAGTCTTTAATGATTTTCCGGGCCTTCCTTCCACACCGCCTGGTATAGAGGTCCTGGATGGCAGGGAGCTCAGCCCCAGTGATGTACTGGGCTGTCCACACCACCCTCTGTAGCGCCATGCGATCGAGGGCGGTGCTGTTTCCATAGCAGGCAGTGATGCAGCCAGTCGAAATGCTCTCAATGGTGCAGCTTTTCTCAACCTCCTGAGGGGGAAGAGGCACTGTCACGCCTTCTTCACGACTGTGCGAGTGTGTTTGGACAATTTTAAGTATTTAGTGATTTGGACACTTGAAGCTCTCAACCTGCTCGACTGCAGCCCTGTCGATGTGGATGGGGTTGTGCTCACCCCCCAGTTTCCTGTAGTCCACGATCAGCTCTTTGGTCTTACTGACGTTGAGGGAGAGGTTGTTTTTCCGGCCTCACACTGCGGTCACTGACCTCCTCCCTGTAGGCTGTCTCATCGTCACCGGTGATCAGGCCTTCCACCGTCGCGTCATCAGCACACTTAATGATGGTGTTGGAGTCGTGAGTGGCCACGCAGTCGTCGGTGAACAGGAAGTACAGGAGGGGACTAAGCACACACCCTTGTGGGGCCCCCCGTGTTGAGGGTCAGCGTGGCGGAGGTGATGTTGCGTACCCTCACCCCTTCAGGAAGTCCAGGATCCAGTTGCAGAGGGAGGTGTTTAGACCCAGAGTCCTAAGCTTGGTGACGAGCTTGGAGGGGACAATGGTGTTGAACACTGAGCTGTAGTCAATGAACAGCATTCTCACATACAGTAGGTATTCCTCTTATCTAGTTGGGTGAGTGCTGGGTGGAGAGCAATTGAATTTGCATCATCTATGGATCTGTTGGGGCTGTATGCAAATTAGAGTGGGTCTAGATTGTCTGGGATGATGGAGTTAATGTATGCAATAACCATAATGACTACCATCAGGACGGATTGTTGTGGCATGAAGCCTTAGAGTTCTTGGGGAGAGGAAGGATGGTGGTCATCTTGAAACATGTGGGGATTATGGAGTAGATCTATATTATTATGAATATTTTTTTACCCCTTTTTCTCCCCAATTTCATGATATCCAATTGGTAGTTACAGTCTTGTCCCATCGCTGCAACTCCCGTACGGACTCGGGAGAGGCAAAGGTCAAGAGCCGTGCGTCCTCCGACCCAGCCGAGCCGCACTGCTTCTTGACACGATGCCCGCTTAACCCGGAAGCCAGCTGCACTAATGTGTCGGAGGAAACACCGTACCCCTGGCGACCGTGTCAGTGTCCGGCCCACCACAGGAGTCGCTAGTGCGCGATTGGACAAGAATATCCCTGCCAGCCAAACCCTCCCCTAACCTGGACGATGCTGGGACAATTGTGCGCCGCCCCATGGGTCTCCCGGTCGCGGCCAGCTGTGACAGAGCCTGGACTCGAACCAGGATCTCTAGTGGCGCAGCTAGCACTGCAATGCATTGCCTTAGACCACCGCGCCACTCGGGAGGCCTATGGAGTAGATATTTTAAGAGTTTTTGGAAAACGTGATCACATAAAGAACTGAAGGATATTTTACCGTAATTCTGTTACCAAACTTTACATCTGCATTGTTCTTCGAGAAAATGTTTTTTTTTTTTTGTAAAATGTTCCGTGGAAATTGTTAAAAGTAGTCCTTGTGCATATACTTTAACTTTGCAATCAATGTTTTTGTTTGGCATACTTTTCAAGTGAAAAAATCGAAGTCTCAGCATAATTCTGTTACCATGGAATTGCCCTATTTCCAATTTCCTATATAGTGCACTCCTTTTGCCCTATTTGCCCTGGTCAAAAGTAGTGCACTTAATAGGGAATAGGGTGCCATTTGGAAGTGACTGGGAAAAACACACAGCTGAATCACAGCGGCACAGGGTCATAAACAGAAACACCATCTAGGATCTCTACTGCTATACACCATATACTGCATATGGACAATATTAATTAGTTGTGGCTTGCACGAGTTATCATGAGTGGAAATGAATGTGATACGTTGTTTTGTTTAATATATAATACAATTAAAAACAAATAACTACATTTTAAGTGAGAATAGGCATTGGTCTGAAGCTGAAAAAGAAAGGAAAATTCACATGAGCTCCACAATGCCTCCTCCACCCATGCTCCACCAAGGTACACCACAATGCCTCCTCCACCCATGCTCCACCAAGGTACACCACAATGCCTCCTCCACCCATGCTCCACCAAGGTACACCACAATGCCTCCTCCACCCATGCTCCACCAAGGTACACCACAATGCCTCCTCCACCCATTCTCCACCAAGGTACACCACAATGCCTCCTCCACCCATACTCCACCAAGGTACACCACAATGCCTCCTCCACCCATTCTCCACCAAGGTACACCACAATGCCTCCTCCACCCATGCTCCACCAAGGTACACCACAATGCCTCCTCCACCCATGCTCCACCAAGGTTCTCCAGCACACAGCTTTGACCTACTACAGTAGCTACGTTGGTCTATTGTACTTCAAACAATGTGTATTCAGGATGTTTGGGATTCAAACCTTCTCAAATATCCTAATTCATACTCTTAGATGAGGTGCTTCCACAATGGTGTGATTTGTACCGCGTACAAGTTAAATTATTGGATTGTTCCCACACCACAGTAAGACATTATCCCATTCCGCTTCCTTTTCATGCTTTTCTTTGCATTAAAATGAAAGAAAGCTTTGCTTTTATACTTACAAGATCATCAGGATTGATTGAGCTGTTTTGTCTTGTAATAATGTGGTACCTTTCTTTATTTCCTTAAACCTTTATTTTATAAAGACATGTGATTGAAAAAAATGTTTCATAATAACATCCTTTTTTGGTCAGTAGACACCCAACATAACAATAAAGATGCAATAACGATGGTGACACAACAATAATTCACATTTACAAAAAAATACATACAGGCAAATTAGGTGGTATGATGTTGTGAGTTTTTATTGATTTTATTTATTGATGAGCTCCCAGTTCATAATCCTACTGATCATTGCAAATTGGCAAGATTAAGGAAACAAAGACTGAAATACATATTTACTATGTGATTACACAATGTAGCTGGCTGGATGACTACAGGAGAGATTACACAATGTAGCTGGCTGGATGACTACAGGAGAGATTACACAAGTTAGCTGGCTGGATGACTACAGGAGAGATTACACAATGTAGCTGGCTGGATGACTACAGGAGAGATTACACAATGTAGCTGGCTGGATGACTACAGGAGAGATTACGCAATGTAGCTGGCTAGATGACTACAGGAGAGATTACACAATTTAGCTGGCTGGATGACTACAGGAGCGCAAAATATGGATGAGCTGTTCTCAATGGAATGGTTCTGAAGTATTCTCTCTCGCCACGACCGTGAATACATCAAAGTCATCCACCTCGGTGGAAACGACTTGGGACACACAAAGGGGACAGCCCTGGGGACAGCCCTGGGGACAGCCCTGGGGACAGCCCTGGTGCGTCAGATGAGCGCTGATTTGGAGGAAGTCATCAGAATGTTCCCCGGGGACAACGATGGTCTACTCTGACATCACACAGTGGAGGAGTTGGATGTTCCAGTGGGAGGAGGACATCAACAAGCCCATAGAGATGGCCCAGTGGGAGGAGGACATCAACAAGCCCATAGAGATGGCCCAGTGGGAGGAGGACATCAACAAGCCCATAGAGATGGCCCAGTGGGAGGAGGACATCAACAAGCCCATAGAGATGGCCCAGCGGGAGGAGGACATCAACAAGCCCATAGAGATGGCCCAGTGGGAGGAGGACATCAACAAGCCCATAGAGATGGCCCAGTGGGAGGAGGACATCAACAAGCCCATAGAGATGGCCCAGTGGGAGGAGGACATCAACAAGCCCATAGAGATGGCCCAGCGGGAGGATGACATCAACAAGCCCATAGAGATGGCCCAGTGGGAGGAGGACATCAACAGGCCCATAGAGATGGCCCAGTGGGAGGAGGACATCAACAAGCCCATAGAGATGGCCCAGTGGGAGGAGGACATCAACAAGCCCATAGAGATGGCCCAGTGGGAGGAGGACATCAACAAGCCCATAGAGATGGCCCAGTGGGAGGAGGACATCAACAAGCCCATAGAGATGGCCCAGTGGGAGGAGGACATCAACAAGCCCGTAGAGATGGCCCAGTGGGAGGAGGACATCAACAAGCCCGTAGAGATGGCCCAGTGGGAGGAGGACATCAACAAGCCCATAGAGATGGCCCAGTGGGAGGAGGACATCAACAAGCCCGTAGAGATGGCCCAGTGGGAGGAGGACATCAACAAGCCCATAGAGATGGCCCAGTGGGAGGAGGACATCAACAAGCCCGTAGAGATGGCCCAGTGGGAGGAGGACATCAACAAGCCCATAGAGATGGCCCAGTGGGAGGAGGACATCAACAAGCCCATAGAGATGGCCCAGTGGGAGGAGGACATCAACAAGCCCGTAGAGATGGCCCAGTGGGAGGAGAACATCAACAAGCCCATAGAGATGGCCCAGTGGGAGGAGGACATCAACAAGCCCGTAGAGATGGCCCAGTGGGAGGAGGACATCAACAAGCCCGTAGAGATGGCCCAGTGGGAGGAGGACATCAACAAGCCCGTAGAGATGGCCCAGTGGGAGGAGGACATCAACAAGCCCGTAGAGATGCAAAGAATGGTTTGGGAAACCCTGCCGTAGGGATGGTGTGCATCTCACAGATAGAGACCCCATTTATTTGCATTTGTTAGCTGCCTGCCAGCCGTGTAGGCCCTGGTAGTGTGTGGGCAGTATTAGCAGCATATGCTAAACATGGTTTATTTACAGTGGGGAGTAGGAGGCTGGAGGCTGGATCTCATCATAAGAGAAGAAGAAAGTTACAGAGAGCAGGACTAACGATGCTTCCTAAATGGTACTCTATTCCCTTCATAGTGCACTACGTTTGACCAGTCCATAGCCAATAGGGTGCCATTCGGGATGCATCCAAGGTGTCTGCACAGATGCCACAGATAAAAGGAAATGATATTGTTTGTTTGAGTATTTGTACACACAGTGTCTCATGTCTCTCATCCTTTACTGCTGGACTGGCTGGCTGAAAACTAGAGCTTGATGAAGCACCACACACACACGGCGCTCAGGGACCTATTTGGTCAAGCTCAGTGGACAAAGTAGAAGGATTTTCAGGTCTTGTAACATTGATGTTGGGTCAGGAGGAGAGATCTCTGAGATATTTCACACCATCCAGTTTATTTGTCTGCATTGCACCAAGGGATGGAATAGGAGTCGGTTCCATTACTGTGATTTTCATATTAATTTCAATCCAAACATTCCCATGGAAACATTGACATTTTAGTCATTTAGCAGACGCTCTTATCCAGAGCGACTTACAGTTAGTGAGTGCGTACATTATTATTTTGTTTATTCATACTGGCCCCCCGTGGGAATCGAACCCACAACCCTGGCGTTGCAAGCGCCGTGCTCTACCAACTGAGCTACACGGGGGCCCGGAAACACCATGTCAGTAATGGAATATGATCATAAAGATGTCTATTCCATTTAGGGTGTCCACCCACTCTGCCCAGAAATACATTTGACCAAGACAAATATGATTCTTCATATCCTGAATAGTTCAGTGGGGTCTTTCTCTAACATATCATTAACATTATATCCAGAAAGTCGGATTTCGTAACCTAATACTTCCGATAACAAGCACCGAGCTCTTGACAAAGCAGTGCAGCTTTCTCGCTAAAACTTGAGGATTAAAATGTTGTGGTAGTCGTCTTCCAAGTTGTTTCCGCGGGTCACAAATGGGTGGTCCTCTGTAGCTCAATTGGTAGAGCATGGCGCTTGTAACGCCAGGGTAGTGGGTTCAATTCCCAGGTCCACCCATACGTAAAAATGTCTGCACACATGACTGTAAGTCACTTTGGATAAAAGTGTCTGCTAAATGGCATATTATTATTAAATTAGCATGACAAGCTGAATTAAATGTACAAGGCTTTGAAAATAAAAAGCGTGTGTACGCTTAGTGGTCCATTGACATTTCTGCGATATGCTTGTTTTTGTGAGAAGTCTTTGAAAAATTACTTCTCATTACTATGAACAGCATACACTAAAATATGCAAATACAATAACCATTTTGCCTCCATACTGTTGTCCGGAATTGAGAAACAAGATGACAAATTCAATGGTAAGCCTGTCAGTTGGCCTTAATTCTCACACTGTCACTGTCCTTGTTCGGGCAAGCTTCGGCGTTTGTCGTCACCGGAGTACTAACCACTGCCGCCCCAATCATCATCACACTTGTCTTGTCTCGTTATCACACACACCTGGTTCTAATCCCCTAATTAGTCCATATATAAGTGTTCCCTCTGCCCCCTTGTCCTTGTGGGTGATTGTTTATTGTGAAGGTTAGTGAAGCTCGGTGGAGCTCGTGTATTTTTTTAGACGGGAGTATTTTCCTGTGTGCCTGTTTTGTGCCCTGGAGTGTGTTTGACGCAGTTCTGCGTAAACCTGTTATTTTGTGATTTACCCTCCTGCGCTTGACTCCTTCAACACCACCTTATCACAGAATCACCCACCCGAATATGGAGTCAGTGGGAGAAGAGCGCATGCCTGGAGTCGTGGCACGGGTCCAGGAGCATTCCACGATGCTGGCCAGCTTGGGGGAAGCGATCTGTCGAGACCAGCTGGCCAACCGGATCCAGCCACCTACACCCCAGCACCTGGAGGGATCCAGATATCCCGACCATGGGCGTTTGATGGGACGACGGCGCTGTGCCAGGGATTCCTCCTCCAATTGGAGCTTTACTTCGCCAGCATCAGGCCGGAACCATCGGAGCGGGAGAAGGTGTCCGTCCTCGTTTCCTGCCTCTGTGGGAAAGCCCTGGAGTGGGCAAACGTGGTGTGGAATGAAGGAGGAGCCACGTTGGAGGACTACAGGGAGTTTGCGCGCCTCTTTCGGGCGGTCTTTGATCACCCGCCCGAGGGTAGAGAGGCGGGTGAGCAAATGGTCTATCTGAGGCATGGGACGAGGACCGCAAAGGACTTCGCGTTGGAGTTTCGGACGCTGGCAGCGGGTCCGGGTGGAACGAGTGGGCCCTGATCGACCATTTCCGGGGCCATCTGCGGGAGGACGTTCGACGGGAGCTAGCCTGCCGAGACACCATGTTGTCCTTCAACAAACTGGTGGACATGGCCATTTGTTTGGACAATCTGCTGGCAGCCAGAGGACGTCCTGGTAGGGGTCTGCCCGTTTCCACCCCGGATGACTCGGATCCCGAGCCGATGGAGCTGGGTGGAGCTGCCGGCCGAGAGAGCGCAGGAGGACATTGACAGTGCCACTCTAGTGGCACGAAGGGACAATACACTACACGTCGTAGTCAACGTTCTTTTGGGCCGGGAGGCGGCAGGCAGGGCACTCACGCATCACCCCAGGCATCGAATACCCTACCTATCCACTTTCCCGATCTCATGGTAGTTCCCCAGTGTAAGGCGCTAGTCGATTCAGGCGCAGCTGGGAACTTTATTGACAGGGCATTTGCACGCCGTCAAGGCATAACATTGGGTCCCCTATCCATTCCACCCCATCAGAGCACTCGATAGTCGACCAATAGGGTCCGGGTTTGTTACGGAAGTCACGATACCAGTCACCATGATCACCCAGGAGACTCATTTTGAGCAGGTTATTTTTTCGATTATTGAATCTCCTACTTTCCCTGTGGTATTAGGTATCCCTTGGATAGCACTCTACAACCTCACCTTCTCATGGCCGCAGAGGGCTCTCACGGGGTGGTCGCGAGAGTGTCAGG
>NW_028167152.1:0-66897 GCF_964263955.1 Coregonus lavaretus | reverse complement strand
CTGTGTTAGATGGCTGTGTATGCTCTCAGATCACCTGTGTTAGATGGCTGTGTTTGCTCTCAGATCACCTGTGTTAGATGGCTGTGTTTGCACTCAGATCACCTGAGATGGCTTTGTTTGCTCTCAGATCATCTGTGTTAGATGGCTGTGTATGCTCGCAGATCACCTGTGTTAGATGGCTGTGTTTGCTCTCAGATCACCTGTTTTAGATGGCTGTGTATGCTCTCAGATCACCTGTGTTAGATGGCTGTGTAGGCTCTCAGATCACCTGTGTTAGATGGCTGTGATTGCTCTCAGATCACCTGTGTTAGATGGCTGTGTTTGCTCTCAGATCACCTGTGTTAGATGGCTGTGTCTGCTCTCAGATCACCTGTGTTAGATGGCTGTGTATGCTCTCAGATCACCTGTGTTAGATGGCTGTGTTTGGCTCTCAGATCACCTGTGTTAGATGGCTGTGTTTTCTCTCAGATCACCTGTGTTAGATGGCTTTGTTTGCTCTCAGATCATCTGTGTTAGATGGCTGTGTTTGCTCTCAGATCACCTGTGTTAGATGGCTGTGTATGCTCTCAGATCACCTGTGTTAGATGGCTGTGTTTGCTCTCAAATCACCTGTGTTAGATGGCTGTGTTTGCTCTCAGATCACCTGTGTTAGATGGCTGTGTTTGCTCTCAGATCACCTGAGATGGCTGTGTTTGCTCTCAGATCACCTGTGTTAGATGGCTGTGTATGCTCTCAGATCACCTGTGTTAGATGGCTGTGTTTGCTCTCAAATCACCTGTGTTAGATGGCTGTGTTTGCTCTCAGATCACCTGTGTTAGATGGCTGTGTATGCTCTCAGATCACCTGTGTTAGATGGCTGTGTATGCTCTCAGATCACCTGTGTTAGATGGCTGTGTTTGCTTTATGAACACCTGAGATGGCTTTGTTTGCTCCCTGCATTGACACGTAAAGAGGAGGATGGGAAAATAGCACTTTAGTTTAATTGTAACAGATACAGTGCGTTGACATTTAGGCCAATACGAAGAGAGAGATGGGAGAGGGGGGGGGGGGGGGGGGGGGGGGGGGGGGGGGGGGGGAAGAGGGAGAGGGATAGAGAGAGAGACAGGGAGAGAAGAGAGAGAGTTGGCCTTATCAGCAGCTGTAATGAAAGGTCAATGGCCTCCTCAGTGTTTGCATCCAGTAATTTAGTTTGAAGAAGCTCTCTCCTCCAGTCTCTATTGAGATAGCGCAGCCTGTCTGAGGAGATAAAACAGCAAATCTGCTGGTCACAGGTGAAACAGGACGATATGCCATGTCACCAGCTATGGCTCAAATGAGAACCTATTCCCCAGAGGGTGCACTATGCTTTTGTTGCTCTGGCCTTAAATTTCAATAGAATAACTGATATGTTAGCTCACTTAGGCCTGTTTACAGAGCAAGCTTCAAATGTCTTGAGGAAGACGATGGAGCAGAGATGAGAAGAGGAAGAGCAGGGCATAACCGCAGCCTCCTGCTCACACTGATAAGACACGCTAAGCACAAATATACATGCTAAGCACACAGACACATGCTAAGCCCACAGACACATGCTAAGCACACAGACACTCGCCTCGCACAGAATTGTCCTATTCAAATGATAGACACTAAATTGATATCGCTGCGGTTTTAAAATGTACCTCATTCAGGCAATGGACTAGATAGTTATCGTGCTGTCTCTGCCTGATACATTATACACATAACACACCATATGGAATCGTCTTGAACGTTTCTTGATATGGACGCACAACATTCTTTGCGATGCTGCAGGCTTTTTCTGTTGATCTGAGTATCGTAATGCTCACTCTCTCTACCTTTTTTTCTCCCTCTTTTTCTCTCTGTCAGAGAAGGGAAGGCTGCATTGATAAATAGGTCAGAGAGCTTTTCCAACCCCACCCTCTCTCTGATGGTTTCAGGCCCGGCTTGGCAAATTGAACATAATTAAGGCCCAAGGCAAAGGTTGCACTTTCCTTGAAATAGCAACCAGAGTGTTTATGTGTACCCTGCGCTGTGCTGCATGTATGTACAGGGTTGATCCACCGAAGGGGAGGAGTAGGAGGAGAGGAAGAGGGGGATGAGGAAGAGGATGGTACTGGCACCCATTACAGGAGTGCGCTAACACACACATACAATTTTAGTGTTGAAGATTATAGTATTTGAGAACTGCAATAGATCTGTAATATTTAGCTATTGCATTGTATCTGTCTGTAAAGTCTGGGAGGACATTAGCTGAGCCTGGACAGATGGGCAGGAAAGGACAGCATAGGCCGGGTTAAAGCCACGTTAAGGGACGAGTGTTAAGGGACTTGTTACGGGAAGAGTTAAGGAAGGTGTTAAGACTAAGACCAGGCAAGGCAAAGCTACAGTAGGGAGCACAGGAGGCTGGTAAGGGGACAGCGGCTCATAATAATGGCTGAAATGGAGTGAATGGAATGATATCAAAAATGGAAACCATGTGTTGGATGTGTTCGTTATCATTCCATAAATTCCATTCCAGCCATTACTATGAGCCCGTCACCCCCAATGAAGGTGCTACAGTAGGAAGATCCACAGCTGTAGTTCTCTTAGTCCTTTACAGATGGAATTAGACTAGAGGCTAGCAGGATAAGAACGCTAGTCTCATTTACACCACAGCAACATCCCGGGACTGCTATTCACAGCCCAGGCAGGACACGGAGTCTGTCTGCAGCTCTGCAGAGGAACCACGTAGCCTAGCTTCCCTTAGCTTCAGCTGCAGCAGGTAGCAATAGCCAACATTATTAATGGATGTTCGCAGTTACACTGAAGAAGTTCACTTTACAGACTGACCGTTTGTTAGCATAATGATACAGGCCAGAGACTGACATTATGCAATTAGTAATTTTGTGGAGATACTAATGGTAAAATATGGTATAGTACACATGTGCACTGACAGTGGTGGAAAAAGTACTCAATTGTCATACTTGAGTAAAAGTAAAAATACCTTTATAGAAAATGACTCAAGCAAAAGTAAAAGTCACCTAGTAAAGTACTACTTGAGTAAACGTCTAAAAGTATCTGGTGTTAAATATACTTCAGTACAGTGGTGGAAAAAAGTACTACATTGCAGTGGCGGCTCCTGAAAAAATTCTCAAGGGGGGCAATTTTTCTGATGATTTAGGTGACCTACACACATTTTAAAAAAGATATGTCCAGCAACAACATGAAGACAGGGGCAGCATATAAGTCAATACCAGAAGCATTTATTGACTGATCTCAAAAGTGTTGGCTTACCAGGGTTGGTGGAGCCCTCAGTTTCATCTTTGCCTCGCAAAGCTAACTCAAACACTCCGCAAAACTTCACACACTGGATTAGCCGGCTGAGGATGTGGCGGTTCTTGCTAATGTCGTAGTAAATATATTTGTTATAGTGAATATGGAATATGATATGTTGAGTAAAATGTTGTGCTAAGATCTATTTAGGTCAGGAGCTGGTTATAAGTTCTGTTCCTATCCAATAACAATGGACAAAAGGGTCCTATCTTGTCAGCCTTGTCAGCAGGTGGCCAAGGACAACACCCACGCCATAGGCCTCTCAGTTCTTCCAACTCACGAGTTCTTGCTCTGAGGACACACACACACACACACACACAAACACACACACACACACATCATCACTGTTAAACACACACACACACACACACACACACACACACACACACACACACACACACACACACACACACACACATCATCACTGTTAAACACACACACACACACACACACACACAAAAATCCCCTCTCTTAGGCTGAACATTTGAAGACAGAGAACCCGACTCAGAGCCAATGCAACAGTGACAGTAGCCTGGAGGGGACCTCGCCCAACTCATCAGGACCAATCAGAAGATCAGAACTACTAGATTCAACCTACTTCATTTATTGCATAAAATGTCTGCACACAATGTTTCGGGGCTCTCTTCAGATAATAATAATAATAATAATAATATGCCATTTAGCAGACGCTTTTATCCAAAGCGACTTACAGTCATGCGTGCATACATTTTTGTGTATGGGTGGTCCCGGGGATCGAACCCACTACCTTGGCGTTACAAGCGTCATGCTCTACCAGCTGAGCTACAGAAAGTGGATACTCATGGATGCGCATCGCAATTGTAAAATGTCAACACAATTGGAGACACCACGTCATTTTTGGAGACATGTTATTGACAGTAAACTATTGTAGATGCGACTGCTAACTAAATAAAACATTTTAGCTGGCTAGCTAATCATCTTAGCTAAATGTGGGGCAAACAATTCAGTTATTTACCGTTAATTTGAGGGATTGGGGTGAAAGAAATCGAGTTACATAGTGATACTTTACGATATACTGTATTGACAATATCGCAATATTTTAGCGCTAGTTGGCTGTACCTGCACCAAAACACCATTATTGTTCCTTCATAGCTTGTTCTCAATCTTTTCACATTGGGAGCCAATTTGTTTTCAGCACTTTTATTTCCATGACTGATCAAAACTCGTTCTCATGGCTTTCTGATCCCTCTGCAACAGACATATGGTGCGCAATAAAATCACAGTATCGAATCGCAATACGTATAGAATCATGAGACTCGCAATGCTGATGCATATATCTTATCGTGAGGTTCCTGGCAATTCCCAGCCCAAGTTCATTTGCCACAACAAATCTCTTCGCTAGCAAACGCGATGTCTTCTCCAAAACGGCAATGTGTCTCCAGCAATGTTTACTTTTTTGACGTTCTATGGCATCTCCACTTTCCAAGCATATATGACCACATGTAATATTTTGGTAAGTGATGCAAATAGTGAACTATGTAGGGCCAGGATGTAAAATATATGTAGCTGCAGCAATTTCTCTTATCTGATATGGTAAGTAATGGGGCTTAATTTATAGCTCCCTAAGAGTTTGACGAACGGGTCCGTGCACGCGATTCCAGATATCTTTACCTCTGAATAAACTGCCTTTATTATACCATATCCACCCTGTCCAAAGTCTCTACTTGGTCTCAGTTCTCCAGTAAACTTGTGATTATCAACACTAACCTCATCGTTGTGGCGGCGGACAGCTAGCCTGTATCCCTCATCAAGTTGAGTGGCAATGTTATTTTTCCGTTCGTACCAATTTTTGGAAAATCCTCGGGTGTAGGACTTTCCGCCTTTAGTAGAAACCTGTTGAATTATTAAATTTGGTCTGGGAGGTCCTAATTGTTTCGTTGCCAATTTATCTTCATTTGTTCGCCGACAAAAAGGAACTTCTTTCAAAGACACAATCCGCTCTTTTCTCAGTTACGTTCATGGTTACGTTACGTTACGTATGACGAAAGCGCGTAAGTGCAAGCCCTCAGACACCCATAGAGATTGTATTGAAGGCTCTGAAATTTGAAAAAAATAGATTTTACATTAGAGGCTATGAGAGACTTCTGGGCGATTTTCAACCTGACTGAAATCGCCCCAAAAGGGGGGGGAGCCATTTGAAGCACGACTTTAGCCTGATTCGACATTTAGTGGCAGTGTGGCACTGTGGCAGATCAGACGTATAGATTACAACACTGATAACTACTGTTGCCGTGATATAATTGATTAGAAAAAAAATCCCTTCCTTTTCCCGTTTGGCAGTGCGTCGCCCATATCGCCCTATTGAACAGGCCGCCCCTGCTACATTGTCATACTTGAGTAAAAGTTAAAAGTTAAAGTAAATGGTATACATCAAATTCCTTATAAGCAAACCAGACAGCACAATTTATTCATTATTTTTGTATTTACAGACAGACAGGGGCACACTCCAACACTCAGACATTATTTACAAATGCAGTATTTGTGTTTAGTGAGTCCGTCAGATCAGAGGCAGTAGGGATGACAATGCATTATATTGATAGGTGTGTGAATATGACCATATTGCTGTCCTGCCTGAGCATTCAAAATGTAACGAGTACTTTTTGGTGTCAGGGAAAATGTATGGGAGTAAAAAGTAGATATTTTCTATAGGAATGTAGTGGGGTAAAAGTAAAAGTAAAACAGTAAAGTAAAGATACCCCCCAAAACTACTTAATTAGTACTTTGAAGTATTTATACTTAAGTACTTTACACCACTAGGCACAGAGAAGCACAATCAAACTCTATGTGGCAGGTGCACAATGTATACTGTAGTAATATAAGAAAATAATTAATACAATATCTCCAATGTATGCAGAGAGAAGTACACAGTGAGGAGACATTCATAGTTATAGTACACATGAGATGATATTCAATATTGTGCCAGTTTTGCCCTAGAGATAATAGACTGACTACAATTTTGTACTACTGCAGTTTCTGTCTTTCATTGCATAGAAATCACTGACACATTAACAAGGGATATTTTTTCTTGTACCACATCAGCAGTTTGAAATGATGGCTTGACTGAAAATACACTACATGGCAAAAGTATGTGGACACCTGCTCGTCGAACATCTAATTCCAAAATCATGGGCATTAATATGGAGTTGGTCCCCCCTTTACTGCTATAACAGCCTTCACTCTTCTGGGAAGGCTTTCCACTAGATGTTGGAACATAGCTGCAGGGACTTGCTTCCATTCAGCCACAAGAGCAATAGTGAGGTTGGGCACTGATGTTGGGCGATTAGGCCTGGCTCGCAGTCGGAGTTCCAATTCATCCCAAAGGTGTGCGATGGGGTTGAGGTCAGGGCTCTGTGCAGGCCAGTCAAGTTCTTCCACACCGATCTCGACAAACCATTTCTGTATGGACCTTGCTTTGTGCACGGGGGCATTGTCATGCTGAAACAGGAAAGGGCCCTCCCCAAACTGTTGCCACAATGTTGGAAACACAGAATCGTCTAGAATTTAATTGTATGCTGTAGCGTTAAGATTTCCCTTCACTGGAACTAAGGGGCCTAGCCCGAACCATGAAAAACTGCCCCGGACCATTATTCATTCTACACCAAACTTTACAGTTGGCACTATAAATTGGGGCCGGTAGCATTCTCCTGGCATCCGCCAAACCCAGATTTGTCCGTCGGACTGCCAGATGGTGAAGCGTGATTCATCACTCCAGAGAACGCATTTCCACTGCTCCAGAGTCCAATGGCAGCAGGCTTTACACCACTCCAGCCGACACTTGGCATTGCGCATGGTGATCTTAGGCTTGTATGCGGCTGTTCGGCCATGGAAACCCATTTCATGAAGCTCCCGACGAACAGTTATTGTGCTGACATTGCTTCTAGAGGCAGTTTGGAACTCGGTAGTGAGTGTTGCAACCGAGGACAAACGGTTGTTACGCGCTACGCACTTCACCACTCGGCGGTCCCATTCTGTGAGCTTGTGTGGCCTACCACTGAGCCGTTGTTACTCCTAGACGTTTCTACTTCACAATAACAGCATTTACAGTTGACGGGGCAGCTCTAGCAGGGCAGAAATTTGACTAACTGACTTGTTGGAAAGGTGGCATCTTATGACGTTGAAAGTCACTGAGCTCTTCAGTAAGGGCCATTCTACTACCAATGTTTGTCTATGGAGATTGCATGGCTGTGTGCTCGATTGTATACACCTGTCAGTGTGGCTGAAATAGCCGAATCCACTAATTTGAATGGGTGTCCACATACTTTTGTATACAGTATACAGTATATTTTCTGAGATGTAGGATCTTAATTTGATCCCTCTTTTGTTGCAAATTTGTAGTTTATTCAAGGTTTAAAAAGGCTTCTAAAGTTTGTAATTTCCACTTTAAAAGGTCAGACTTGATATGCCCTAACGAAAAATTAAAAAAATTATAATCCACATATTAATTCACATTTCCTGTTGCTGCAGGATTACTTTCCTGCTGTAGCAAACTGGGTAAATTAAGATCCTACGTCTGTACATACAACATGTGGGTTTTTTTTAGAGCAAGATTTTTTGTAGGCTACTGTGTGAATTATTCCAATACAATAAAAAAAAAGAAAGTAAAGACTTCCAGACACAGTGTCATAATATTGTGGGTAAGAGAGTGTAATGGAACAATTGAACTTGCTCGTTCTCGTAAAGCTGTCTTCTAAATTCAATCTTGGGTAGATGTTATACAATAACAATGACTAAATTCCTGCTACTGCTCTTCCATTTAGATCTTAATGGTACAGAAAGGAATTACATTTAATTTAAACCAATTCTCAATACAATAGGAATTGCGACACAAATGTGAAAAATACAACAACTAATTTTAAGATACATTTTCGTTCCCTTAAAGATAAATACCGCCTAGAAAACATTTGAATTACCTTACTAAAATGTAATTTACTGTAATGCATTGAGTTTCCAAAATAATAATGAATATTGCTTAATTAAATGCTTTGAAAATGTTATCACATATTACTGAGAATTTTAGATAACACAACAAATTTAAAAACAAATTACAAAGTAATCCCACTGAAATAGGAATCCACCTTCTATAGAAAATCCAATAACAGCAAATACCAGACCTTCTCATTTCATAAACGGATGTCCAATAATGCATCACACCGGTGCTCTGCTCTGCCTGTCATTCTCCATTTGAACCACCGAGTGTGACCGGCCGCCATATGGCGTAAGATTTACTATGGCGACGATGACGCAGGGAAGAGCATTCTACCTCAGACCCTCCGCCGAATGTCAAGGAATGTCAGATAGGAGAGTGCAAGGGGGGAGAGAGAGAGAGAGAGAGAGAGAGAGAGAGAGAGAGAGAGAGAGAGAGAGAGAGAGAGAGAGAGAGAGAGAGAGAGAGAGAGAGAGAGAGAGAGAGATTGAGAGAGAGAGAGAGCGAGTGAGAGAGAGAGAGAGAGAGAGAGAGAGAGAGAGAGAGAGAGAGATGAAAGGGAGAGAGTCGGAAAATCACAACGTGTGGTTTGACCCTATAAAGGTGCCCTGAAACCTGATTAATATGCAGCTTTATAGGGTGTGTGAGAGTGAAATATAGCACACGTGCAAGCATACACACAAACCTGGGGCGCACAAACGCACACACACACGCCCACATACAGCACATACTATTACTCACCAGGCTTGTGCACACCGTACATCACATATAGACTAGAACACACCATACATCACATGTAGAATAGAACACACCATACATCACATATAGAATAGAACACACTATACATCACATATAGAATAGAACACACCATACATCACATATAGAATAGAACACACCATACATCACATATAGAATAGAACACACTATACATCACATATAGAATAGAACACACTATACATCACATATAGAATAGAACACACCATACATCACATATAGAATAGAACACACCATACATCACATATAGAATAGAACACACCATACATCACATATAGAATAGAACACACCATACATCACATATAGAATAGAACACACTATACATCACATATAGAATAGAACACACTATACATCACATATAGAATAGAACACACTATACATCACATATAGAATAGAACACACCATACATCACATATAGAATAGAACACACCATACATCACATATAGAATAGAACACACCATAAATCACATATAGAATAGAACACACTATACATCACATATAGAATAGAACACACCATACACACCATACATCACATATAGAATAGAACACACCATACATCACATATAGAATAGAACACACCATACATCACATATAGAATAGAACACACCATACATCACATATAGAATAGAACACACCATACATCACATATAGAATATAACACACCATACATCACATATAGAATAGAACACAGCATACATCACATATAGAATAGAACACACTATACATCACATATAGAATAGAACACACTATACATCACATATAGAATAGAACACACTATACATCACATATAGAATAGAACACACCATACATCACATATAGAATAGAACACACCATACATCACATATAGAATAGAACACACCATACATCACATATAGAATAGAACACACCATACAACACATATAGAATAGAACACACTATACATCACATATAGAATAGAACACACCATACATCACATATAGAATAGAACACACTATACATCACATATAGAATAGAACACACTATACATCACATATAGAATAGAACACACCATACATCACATATAGAATAGAACACACTATACATCACATATAGAATAGAACACACCATACATCACATATCAAAATCAAATCAAATCAAATTTTATTGGTCACATGCGCCGAATACAACAGGTGCAGACATTACAGTGAAATGCTTACTTACAGCCCTTAACCAACAGTGCATTTATTTTTTACAAAAAAGTAAAAATAAAACAACAACAAAAAAAGTGTTGAGAAAAAAAGAGCAGAAGTAAAATAAAATAACAGTAGGGAGGCTATATATACAGGGGGGTACCGTTGCAGAGTCAATGTGCGGGGGCACCGGCTAGTTGAGGTAGTTGAGGTAATATGTACATGTGGGTAGAGTTAAAGTGACTATGCATAAATAATTAACAGAGTAGCAGCAGCGTAAAAAGGATGGGGTGGGGGGGCAGTGCAAATAGTCCGGGTAGCCATGATTAGCTGTTCAGGAGTCTTATGGCTTGGGGGTAGAAGCTGTTGAGAAGTCTTTTGGACCTAGACTTGGCACTCCGGTACCGCTTGCCGTGCGGTAGCAGAGAGAACAGTCTATGACTAGGGTGGCTGGAGTCTTTGACAATTTTGAGGGCCTTCCTCTGACATCGCCTGGTATAGAGGTCCTGGATGGCAGGAAGCTTGGCCCCAGTGATGTACTGGGCCGTACGCACTACCCTCTGTAGTGCCTTGCGGTCGGAGGCCAAGCAGTTGCCATACCAGGCGGTGATGCAACCAGTCAGGATGCTCTCGATGGTGCAGCTGTAGAATTTTTTGAGGATCTGAGGACCCATGCCAAATCTTTTCAGTCTCCTGAGGGGGAATAGGCTAGAACACACCATACATCACATATAGAATAGAACACACCATACATCACATATAGAATAGAACACACCATACATCACATATAGAATAGAACACACCATACATCACATATAGAATAGAACACACCATACATCACATATAGAATAGAACACACCATACATCACATATAGAATAGAACACACCATACATCACATATAGAATAGAACACACCATACATCACATATAGAATAGAACACACCATACATCACATATAGAATAGAACACACCATACATCACATATAGAATAGAACACACCATACATCACATATAGAATAGAACACACCATACATCACATATAGAATAGAACACACCATACATCACATATAGAATAGAACACACTATACATCACATATAGAATAGAACACACTATACATCACATATAGAATAGAACACACTATACATCACATATAGAATAGAACACACCATACATCACATATAGAATAGAACACACCATACACACCATACATCACATATAGAATAGAACACACCATACATCACATATAGAATAGAACACACCATACATCACATATAGAATAGAACACACCATACATCACATATAGAATAGAACACACTATACATCACATATAGAATAGAACACACTATACATCACATATAGAATAGAACACACCATACATCACATATAGAATAGAACACACCATACACACCATACATCACATATAGAATAGAACACACCATACATCACATATAGAATAGAACACACCATACATCACATATAGATTAGAATGACACATAAACATGTCTACACACAGCATGCCTCGCATATACATGCAGACACATATGGCATGCACCATCTATTCGCCTGAATATTTTTATTATACTACAATCACAATTACACACCAAAGCAATACCATCTATATGCCTTGGATGGAGTTTTTGAAAATACTGTGCTGGCATTTCTTCTCTCCCTCTCTCTATGTTTTGGTATGTACGTCGTCCCTGCCCCCATCCTCTTCATCAGACTGTCTCCTCATCCCCCACACATCAGCATACAGCCTCCCATCCCCCCACCAGATCCCTCCCCTACACACACAGAGAGGGATATTCATTTAAATGTGACCCTCGATTCAGGATTAACGGAGTTAAGTTGATGAGTTCCAGTCGTCACATAACCAGGGCTAGGGTACTGCTTGACTTTCATCAGATGGGTCTGAGTGAGACAGCGACCGAGGATAATGACAGAAAAAAGACCCAGCAGCTAACCCCCCTCAGCCATCTCTCCACCCCTCCCTCTCCCCCCCCCCCCCTCTCCACCCCCCCCCTCTCCTCATCCCTCTCACCACCCCCTCCCTCTCCACCCCCTCTCTCCTCTCTCTCTCCACCCCCTCTCTCCTCCTCTCTCTATCCACCCCCTCTCTCCTCCTCTCTCTCTCCACCCCCTCTCTCCTCCTCTCTCTCTCCATCCCCCCCTCCATCCCCCCTCTCTCCTCCTCTCTCTATCCACCCCCTCTCTCCTCCTCTCTCTCTCCACCCCCTCTCTCCTCCTCTCTCTTTCCATCCCCCCCTCCATCCCCCCTCTCTCCTTCTCTCTCTCTCCACCCCCTCTCTCCTCCCCTCGCTCTCCACACCCCTCTCTCCTCCTCTCTCTCCACCCCCCTCTCAATTTCAATTTCAATTTCAATTTAAGGGCTTTATTGGCATGGGAAACGTATGCTAACATTGCCAAAGCAAGTGAAGTAGATAGTAAACAAAAGTGAAATAAACAATAAATATTAACAGTAAACACTACACTCAGAAGTTCCAAAAGAATAAAGACATTTTAAATGTAATATTATGTATATATACAGTGTTGTAACAATGTGCAAATAGTTAAAGTTCATTTACATTTACATTTTAGTCATTTAGCAGACGCTCTTATCCAGAGCGACTTACAGTTAGTGAGTGCATACAAGTACAAATGGGAAAATTAAAAAAACATAATGGGGTTGTATTTACAATGGTGTTTGTTCTTCGCTGGTTGCCCTTTTCTTGTGGCAACAGGCCACAAATCTTGCTGCTGTGATGGCACACTGTGGTTTTTCACCCAATAGATAAGGGAGTTTATCAAAATTGGGTTTGTTTTCGAATTCTTTGTGGATCGCTGTAATCTGAGGGAAATATGTGTCTCTAATAAGGTCATACCTTTGGCAGGAGATTAGGAAGTGCAGCTCAGTTTCCAACTCATTTTGTGGGCAGTGTGCACATAGCCTGTCTTCTCTTGAGAGCCAGGTCTGCCTACGGTGGCCTTTCTCAATAGCAAGGCTATGCTCACTGAGTCTGTACATAGTCAAAGTGTTCCTTAAGTTTGGGTCAGTCACAATGGTCAGGTATTCTGCCACTGTGTACTCTCTGTTTAGGGCTAAATAGCATTCTAGTTTGCTTTGTTTTTTTGTTAATTCTTTCCAATGTGTCAAGTAATTCTCAGTCAAATAATTTTTGTTTTCTCATGATTTGGTTGGGTTGAATTGTGTTGTTGTTGTTGTCCTGGGGCTCTGTGGGGTCTGTTTGTGTTTGTGAACAGAGACCAAGGACCAGCTTACTTAGGGGACTCTTCTCCAAGTTCATCTCTCTGTAGGTGATGGCTTTGTTATGGAAGGTTTGGGAATCACTTCCTTTTAAGAGGTTATAGAATTTAACGGCTCTTTTCTGGATTTTGATAATTAGCGGGTATCGGCCTAATTCTGCTCTGCATGCATTATTTTGTGTTTTTCATTATACAATCGGTTCTATAACTGATTCAAGTATTTTTAGCCAGATCCTAATTGGTATGTCAAATTTTATGTTCATTTTGATGGCATAGAAGGCCTTTCTTGCCTTGTCTCTCAGATCGTTCACAGCTTTGTGGAAGTTACCTGTGGCGCTGATGTTTAGGCCGAGGTATGTCTAGTTTTTTGTGTGCTCTAGGGCAACGGTGTCTAGATGGAATTTGTATTTGTGGTCCGGACAAATGAACCTCTTTTGGAACACCATTATTTTTGTCTTACTGAGATTTACTGTCAGGGCCCAGGTCTGACAGAATCTGTGCAGAAGATCTAGGTGATGCTGTAGGCCCTCCTTGGTTGATGACAGAAGCACCAGATCATCAGCAAACAGTAGACATTTGATTTCAGATTCTAGTAGGGTGAGGCCGGGTGCTGCAGACTGTTCTAGTGCCCTCGCCAATTCGTTGATATGTATGCTGAAGAGGGTGGGGCTTAAACTGCATCCCTGTCTCACCCCACGGCCCTGTGGAAAGAAATGTGTGTGTTTTTTGCCAATTTTAACCGCACACTTGTTATATGTGTACATGGATTTTATAATGTCGTATGTTTTTCCCCCAACCCCACTTTCCATCAATTTGTATAACAGACCCTCATGCCAAATTGAGTCAAAAGCTTTTCTGAAATCAACAAAGCATGAGAAGACTTTGCCTTTGTTTTGGTTTGTTTGTTTGTAAATTAGGGTATGCAGGGTGAATACCTGGTCTGTCGTATTGGTAAAAAGCCA
Organism: Coregonus lavaretus; assembly: GCF_964263955.1. Classification (NCBI taxonomy): domain Eukaryota; kingdom Metazoa; phylum Chordata; class Actinopteri; order Salmoniformes; family Salmonidae; genus Coregonus; species Coregonus lavaretus. The sequence goes on along the minus strand of NW_028167152.1, from coordinate 52,479 downwards.
ATTTGACATTTGCTCAGTACATTGTTTTCACTGAGGAAATGAACTAGTCTGCTGTTAATGATAATGCAGAGGATTTTCCCAAGGTTGCTGTTGACGCATATCCCACGATAGTTATTGGGGTCAAATTTGACTCCGCTTTTGTGGATTGGGGTGATCAGTCCATGGTTCTAAATATTGGGGAAGATGCCAGAGCTAAGGGTGATGTTAAAGAGTTTAAGTATAGCCAATTGGAATTAGTGGTCTGTATATTTTATCATTTAATTGAGGATACCATCAACACCACAGGCCTTTTTGGGTTGGAGGGTTTGTATTTTGTCCTGTAGTTCATTCAATGTAATTAGAGAATCCAATGGGTTCTGGTAGTCTTTAATAGTTGATTCTAAGATTTACATTTGATCATGTATATTTTTTTGCTGTTTGTTCTTTGTTATAGGGCCAAAAAGATTGGAGAAGTGGTTTACCCATACATCTCCGTTTTGGATAGATAGCTGTTCGTGTTGTTGTTTGTTTAGTTTTTTTCCAATTTTCCCAGAAGTGGTCAGAGTCTATGGATTCTTCAATTACGTTGAGCTGATTTCTGACTCTCTCCGCCTCTCTCTCTCCACCCCCCTCTCTCCTCTCTCTCTCCACCCCCCCCTCCATCCCCCCTCTCTCCTCCTCTCTCTCTCCACCCCCCTCTCTCCTCCTCTCTCTCTCCAACCCTTCCCCCCAGCCTGAATGTATTTGGGAGCCCTGGTGTGGCCATGGAGCCAATGGTGTGTGCTGCAGAAGTTCTCACCAGGGGTAAAATCATAAAGTGTTCCTGTCAGATCTGGTGACCCCCCTGCTCCATAACGGGAGGTAAATAACTAGCGATGATCAGCATGTGCTTGAGATGTCCCCTTCATTATCACTCCAGGAAATACTGGTCCAGTATTTACTGTTCTGTATAAACACACTGCAATCATTCACTAGGTAGGATTTCAGTGATATATGCACCATAAAGCTAAACACATTTCAGAGAGGCAGACTATGTGAAATATCATGTGAATAAAAATAAAACAAATATCTTTCCTGATCGTGTGAATGCCACATCATATTATTGTCCTTCTTGCTTCTAAGCATGGCAGAAGTGCCTTAACTGTAACAGTCCTATATTAATGTAACAGTATGTCTTATGTTAATGTAACAGTTTGTCCTATGTTAATGTAACAGTATGTCCTATGTCAATGTAACAGTATGTCCTATATCAATGTAACAGTTTGTCCTATATCAATATAACAGTAAGGACTATATCAATGTAACAATGTGTTCTAGATTAATGTAACAGTATGTCCTACATCAATGTAATAATGTGTTCTATATTATTGTAACAGTATGTCCTATAGCAATGTAACAGTATGTCATATATCAATGTAACAATGTGTTCTAGATTAATGTAACAGTATGTCCTACATCAATGTAACAATGTGTTCTAGATTAATGTAACACTATGTCCTACATCAATGTGTGGCAAAATGGCTTCTATTCTATCTGACTGAGCCATGGTAACATGGTTTTCTGTGAGACGGTGAACGTGATGCTGTAAAGTGGGTCAAGTCTAACCTTGCTGCTGTGATGAAGCATGACTTGCTGCAAAATAATTTCAGCAAAATAGGAAGAATATTCTCTCGCTTTATAAGGAGGAATGGTAAAAGGACAACACAATGCTCAAGATTGAATTCCAATGGCTATTATTTAATCAATTTTGCACCAAGAAAATATCCTTAGATTTAAGCTATTTGAACATTATCGACAAAGAAAAGGTGCTATCTAGAACCTAAAAGGGTTATTCGGCTGTCCCCACAGGAGAACCCTTTTTGATTCCAGGTAGAACCCATTTGGTTCCAGGTAGAACCCTTTTGGGTTCCATGTAAAACCCTTTCCACACAGGGTTCTACATGGAACCCCAAAGGATTCTTCTACCTGGAACCAAAAAGGTTTTACCTGGAACCAAAAAGGGTTCTCCTACGGGGACAGCTGAAGAAGCCTTTTGGAACCCTTTTTTCTAAGAGTGTATGGTTCTAGCGTATGAAAGAAGTATATGACCACATAGCCATATCAGTATGATTGAATACACCATGACACTGTGTCAAAGAAGGCTCAATTATTTTACAGCTATTCATTACTATGACATATTTTCAATCGCAAATATAAAAACCTGTTATTTTACACATTTATTGCAATGATTTGAGGGGGTAAACAGACATTCTAAAAATGTCTAAAATGATGGGAACCAATTCCAACAAGCACACATTTTCTATGGGAATGAAACGTTTTTATTACTAGCCACCAATTTGAATATATTGTGTAAAAATCAATATTTCAAGCGAGCTGCATTTGTTAAATTCAGGGTGGAAAGAGGGTTTAGTATGGCAGCAGTGTGTGTGTGCGTGTGTGTGGGCAGCAGCAGCAACACAGAAGAGCAGGCTGCCAACTCCCCAGTCGATAATATAGTTTGGGTCTGAGCCCAGTGAGTGTGACCTCTGCCTGTTGGCTCACAATGTCATCCACTGCCGGCACCACACTACCTCTCTCTCTCTTCTCGCTCTCTGCCTCTCTCTCTTTCTCTCTCTCTGCCTCGCTCTCCCTCTTTCTCTCTCTTTCTCCATAATCTCGAACACACTCGCTCACAAAAGTACACACACACACTCTGGCGTATCCTTTGGCAGGGAACAGGCTGTGCATGCCAAGGCCATGGGTAGCTCTGTGATGGACAGATGGGGAATGGGTGTCCAACAGGTGTGTGTGTGTGTGTGTGTGTGTGTATGTGTGTGTGTGTGTGTGTGTGTGTGTGTGTGTGTGTGTGTGTGTGTGTGTGTGTGTGTGTGTGTGTGCGAGAGAGAGAGGTCTGGAGGAAGTTTAAGAGTAAGACAAGGGGTGCAAGACAGTCTCAACGACAGCTATGACTGAGAGAGGACACACACACACACCTCTGCAGAGAGAGAGAGGTAGCTCAGGGGTGGAGGGGTGTGGAGCAGAGCAGAATACCTGCACAGATGGCAGACTGTCTTACCACAGGACCCTGCCTGCCTGCCTGCCCTCCCTGCCTGCCCTCCTCCCTGCCTCCCTCCCTCCCTCCCTCCCTCCCTCCCTCCCTCCCTCCCTCCCTCCCTCCCTCCCTCCCTCCCTCCCTCCCTCCCTGCCTGCCTGCCTGCCTGCCTGCCTGCCTGCCTGCCTGCCTCCCTGCCTGCCCTCCTACCTGCCTGCCTCCCTCCCTGCCCTCCTCCCTGCCTGCCTGCCTGCCTGCCTGCCTGCCTGCCTGCCTGCCTGCCTGCCTGCCTGCCTCCCTCCCTCCCTCCCTGCCTCCCTGCCTCCCTGCCTGCCTGCCTGCCTGCCTCCCTCTCTGCCTGCCTACCTGCCTGCCTGCCTCCCTCCCTCCCTGCCTCCCTGCCTGCCTCCCTCTCTGCCTGCCTACCTGCCTGCCTGCCTGCCGCCCTGCCTGCCCTCCTCCCTGCCTGCCTCCCTCCCTCCCTAGCTCCCTCTCTGCCTGCCTACCTGCCTGCCTGCCTCCCTCCCTGCCTCCCTGCCTGCCCTCCTCCCTGCCTGCCTCCCTTCCTCCCTGCCTCCCTGCCTGCCTCCCCGCCTCCCTGCCTCCCTGCCTGCCTCCCCCCTCCCTGCCTCCCTGCCTGCCTCCCTCCCTCCCTGCCTCCCTGCCTGCCTCCCTCTCTGCCTGCCAACCTGCCTGCCTGCCTCCCTGCCTGCCCTCCTCCCTGCCTGCCTCCCTCCCTCCCTGCCTCCCTGCCTGCCTCCCTCCCTGCCTACCTGCCTGCCTCCCTGCCTGCCCTCCTCCCTGCCTGCCTCCCTCCCTCCCTCCCTGCCTGCCTGCCTGCCTGCCTGTCTGCCTGTCTGTCCTCCTTCCTGCTGTCACACTCTCCCAGAGAGAGAAGAGGAGAACCAGTTTCGTCTGCGTCTCAGAGAGAGACTCAAGGTTCAGTCTCTGAAGCTAATATAACTGCACACCATAGAAATAGAATAGGAATAAACCTGGATATCTCAATGCTGCAAACCAAGGATACCAATCATTACATTATCATAATATGTCCCATACTAATGAAGTGGCCTACAGCTCCTTTGACCATTGTGTCATTTTCTGTGGATTGCTGGGGCACATTGGGAAGTGCTTTATAAATTAAGTAACATTTGATTGAAAAATACCTGCTTGACAGGGCAACTTGAAACACTTCTCCTTTATAAATGTCAGTAAATATTACTGTGCAATTACAGTACGTATTCTTGTATTGATAATGTACTGCAAACCTGCCAATTCAAGCAATTCTCTTTTCCAATGCAGATTTGAGGAATCAGAGTAAATTATGCATAGTATTGATATCATATCAGACAACTATATTCACAGAGCACTGACTCAACTTCAATTTTCAAAATCCCTTTAAAAGAAGTCTCTCATAATAAATAAATAAATAAATATGCCATTTAGCAGACGCTTTTATCCAAAGCGACTTACAGTCATGCGTGCATACATTTTTGTGTATGCATAATCTCATCCACATAGTTTCATAAAAATAAAATGCTGTTTTCTGCGGCTCAGATAAATCATATAGGAGATGTGGAGAGCAGTAGTACTGGAGATATACTGGGTTTTATTTGTATCAGCCTGATATATGTCATGGTGATTTACACATTGGCTTCACTCACATCTTGTACTATGGACACACAAGAGAGTCTGGTAATAAAGTCAAGGCCCTCTCTACCGTGTGTGTGTGTGTGTGTGTGTATGTGTGTGTGTGTGTGTGTGTGTGTGTATGTGTGTGTGTGTGTGTGTGTGTGTATGTGTGTGTGTGTGTGTGTGTGTGTGTGTGTGTGTGTGTGTGTGTGTGTGTGTGTGTGTGTGTGTGTGTGTGTGTATGTGTGTGTGTGTGTGTGTGTGTGTGTGTGTGTGTGTGTGTGTGTGTGTGTGTGTGTGTGTGTGTGTGTGTGTGTGTGTGTGTGTGTGTGTGTGTGTGTGTGTGTGTGTGTGTGTGTGTGTGTGTGTGTGTGTGTGAATGAGTGACTCTTCTGCTCTACAACTATGCAGGAGCGAGGGGCAAAGGTATTATCAGAGTGCTGAAACATAGTAGTTCAACCTAAATCTCATTGTAAAGCTTCAAGAAGTCTATTACCGGAAATTAGAAAGAGCGCGCATCCCAACAAGGCCATCCTTCACTTTCCTTAGGTCTTCTCTGTAGCCCTTGGCGTGTACCTGCCAATAACAACCATTCATCTAGGTGTGTTCTGTTGACAAATTGCTGCATATTAGCCCTTCTGTAGTGCATGCCCAAGCATACACATACACGCACACACCCTCGGGCATTCAGAGCTGTATGGCTAGACTGCTCTGCTTGATCTGCCCTTGGGAACAATGGGAGAGAAATGTCACTAAATCGTTTTTTACATTACAGTACATACACACATACATTCCTCCTCCTGAGTGGCTGAGGAGCATCAAATGCATTCTAAATCCTGGCAATAAATGTGCACTTGAAAGAAGTAGAAGGTGCTCAACCAACGTGAGTAGAGGTGCAACCTAAACATGTGTAGATATCATTGGACAGATTCTGAAGAAGGTCATTGAAGGCCTAAACGTCAATCTTTTAAACGTCTCTAATAAAACTTCAAATTTGTAATGGTGAGCGAGCGTTGAGCCTTTTTCTTGTCCAATACATTTGCACTGTGCACAATGCCAAATACATTCAATAGAATGTATCATACCCTCTTCCTATTTAGAATAGAAATTGAGTGTAATAGATAAGATGTTGTGTAACAAAATGTATATTTCAATAGTCTTGAAAGATATTAGCAGGTTATAAAGGAAAACAGGGAGGATGATTTGAAAATTAAATGTAGACAATGTAGCTGCAAGACAACACATAAGAGGGAATAAAGAGGGAATGTAAATGATGCTTCACTAAAAAGCATGAGCTGGTGCACACCCAGAGACAATTCTTTTGTGTAGAGGTGCTGACTAACGGCGAATGAACTGTAAGCTATAAAAAATAGATAAAGAGAGTCGCACACTCTAAATACAGTATATAAACTCCCAGTTGGGTAAAACACCAATGTTTCAGCATCACTGCACCTGTCTTCTTCTACTGCCAAATATATACAAAAACATTCCTTTATTTCCCAGCTAAGGCCTGCAGTAAAAGCATCAGTAGCAGTAGTAGTGATTTCTCTCAGTGATTTCTCCACATCCCAATCCTATCATCAGCAGTTTCAATGCAAACAAAGACATCCCTCCTACACACGCCCACAGTCCCCGGCTCTGCTCTCCAGCTACATACACTGGGGCCTGCGTATCCTGGGGCCTAGGACGTGCACACGTACCCCCCCCCCCCCCCCCTCTCAAATCACAGCTTTACCGTACCTAGACCCCCCCGCACCAGTGACACACACACACACACACACCACTGCGTCCCCGCCTGCCTGCCTAAACCATCAGAGGGCCACTGCTCGCAATCCATGTGCATCGTGTCAGATAATTCTGCGGCAGCGAATCAATAATGCGACAGTAAATTTCATTTAAATAAACATTAGTGGCCTTCTTAATTAATGAAACCTCATCTGCAATTTGTCAGTGTCAGGAGCGCTATCCCCTTTGATGTTGGTGTGAATATTCCTTTTTAGAAAATTAGTGATGTTTGTAATGTTAGCTCCTCTCTTTCCCTCTTGCTGTATAATAATGAGCAGGGCTTATTGAGTGCAGCCTGTACAGCATAACCAGATTAAAATCATTTACTGTGCGCCTGAGGACAATGAGGGGTGGTAAAATGAATGCAGAGGAAACATGGTGAAAAATAGTGTAGGGAATATCAAATGAGTCTAATCTACATACAAGCCACCTGATCAAATGCTTAAGCAATCTCAAAGACCATACATCAAACACTACATGACATTAACATCCAATCAAAATCTGGACAGTCTACACCCATCAGCCATAATGCAGCACTGTTAATAACCAAGAGGGATATGCAGAGATAAATACTCAGGAGACATATAAAACAACATGGTACATCGTAATGTTAGATGAGATTCTGGGGCCTGACCTGATAAATACTCAGGAGACATATAAAACAACATGGTACATCGTAATGTTAGATGAGATTCTAGGGCCTGACCTGATAAATACTCAGGAGAAATATAAAACAACATGGTACATCGTAATGTTAGATGAGATTCTAGGGCCTGACCTGATAAATACTCAGGAGAAATATAAAACAACATGGTACATCGTAATGTTAGATGAGATTCTAGGACCTGATAAATACTCAGGAGACATATAAAACAACATGGTACATCGTAATGTTAGATGAGATTCTGGGGCCTGACCTGATAGATACTCAGGAGAAATATAAAACAACATGGTACATCGTAATGTTAGATGAGATTCTAGGGCCTGACCTGATAAATACTCAGGAGAAATATAAAACAACATGGTACATCGTAATGTTAGATGAGATTCTAGGACCTGATAAATACTCAGGAGAAATATAAAACAACATGGTACATCGTAATGTTAGATGAGATTCTAGGACCTGATAAATACTCAGGAGACATATAAAACAACATGGTACATCGTAATGTTAGATGAGATTTTAGGGCCTGACCTGATAAATACTCAGGAGAAATATAAAACAACATGGTACATCGTAATGTTAGATGAGATTCTAGGACCTGATAAATACTCAGGAGAAATATAAAACAACATGGTACATCGTAATGTTAGATGAGATTCTAGGACCTGATAAATACTCAGGAGACATATAAAACAACATGGTACATCGTAATGTTAGATGAGATTCTATGGCCTGACCTGATAAATACTCAGGAGAAATATAAAACAACATGGTACATCGTAATGTTAGATGAGATTCTGGGGCCTGACCTGATAAATACTCAGGAGAAATATAAAACAACATGGTACATCGTAATGTTAGATGAGATTCTAGGGCCTGACCTGATAAATACTCAGGAGACATATAAAACAACATGGTACATCGTAATGTTAGATGAGATTCTAGGACCTGATAAATACTCAGGAGAAATATAAAACAACATGGTACATCGTAATGTTAGATGAGATTCTAGGGCCTGACCTGATAAATACTCAGGAGAAATATAAAACAACATGGTACATCGAAATGTTAGATGAGATTCTAGGGCCTGATAAATACTCAGGAGAAATATAAAACAACATGGTACATCGTAATGTTAGATGAGATTCTAGGGCCTGACCTGATAAATACTCAGGAGAAATATAAAACAACATGGTACATCGAAATGTTAGATGAGATTCTAGGGCCTGACCTGATAAATACTCAGGAGAAATATAAAACAACATGGTACATCGTAATGTTAGATGAGATTCTAGGACCTGACCTGATAAATACTCAGGAGAAATATAAAACAACATGGTACATCGTAATGTTAGATGAGATTCTAGGGCCTGACCTGTCCTTGCCTGTTCACCAGTGTAACTAGCGAAACAGCACACACAGCTATTTCTGGCTTACATTCTATGATGGATCCATTATTCAGTGGCTATATGTGACTTTCACTACTACGCTACAGTACAGCTAAAGTCGAACCACAGTTCATTCCTCTTACTGTCTCTATGGAGCCAGAGCAGATTTGGCTCCAGTTTATCACGTCACATTATGGGAATGTGTGTTGCAAGACAGTCAGCTTCCTCTGCTTTCAGAGAGATGCTGCATGTACTGTAGTCATACACACAGACACACAGATACACACACACACACACACACACACATAGGACGGAAATGTGCTATTTATTGTGAGACTCAGTAACTGCAAGTAACACTCATATTGTTGATGCCTGCCAAGGTGAAGTATGCCAAATCAGATCAACCTGTATTCCAACACGACCAGGTTGCACCATAGAGAGAGTTAACATCACCCACATCCCTGTATTTTGGATACCTGAACTAGGCCAGTCTGATCCACTGCTGCTGCACATCCCTCTAAGCCTGGTAGACCAGAGAGGGAGAGAGAGGGAGAGACAGGGAGAGAGAGAGAGAGAGAGAGAGAGAGAGAGAGAGCGAGAGAGAGAGAGAGAGAGAGAGAGAGAGAGAGAGAGAGAGAGAGAGAGAGAGAGAGAGAGAGAGAGAGAGAGAGAGAGAGAGAGAGAGAGAGAGAGAGATAACGAGGGAACGAGAGAGGAGGAAGCGGGGGGATTCAGCAGCGACTCTTAAGTGTGCTATCATAGGCGTCTCTTGTGCCTGCCTGCTTTATTTGTGGTAGTCAGGTTAATGAGTCCACCAGCCCACTTGATGTTGAGTGGCCTGTCACAAAGAGCTGCCTAATTAGAGCTAGCCTGGCACGCCGCTTCCAGACAAAGGCACATTCACCACCAGCTGAATGCCTCCACTGCCCCTCAACGCTGCCAGCCTGGAGGGCCCTGGCCATGCCATACCCCCCTGCACATGCACACGTCCCGCTGGCGCCAAGCCAGGCACACAGTCACCGTCCGACCCACCCAGGCCTGGCTCTGGCTCTGGCTCTGCCTGGCTGGCTGGCTGGCTGGATGGATGGATGGTTGGATGGATGGATGGTTGGATGGATGGATGGTTGCTGTGGTGCTGGTGGTGGTGTGTATTTGTCAACAGACCGATGAAAGGTTATTAGCTTTAGAACAATCTTAGCGACCTCTGTTACAGATAGTATGGGTAGTACTGTAGTATATTTCACTTTAGCATACTCTCATTATATGCACCATATACTGTACACCTTACCAATACACACACCATATACCAGTCCATATACTGTACACCTTATCAATACACACACCATGTACCAGTCCATATACTGTACACCTTATCAATACACACACCATGTACCAGTCCATATACTGTACACCTTACCAATACACACACCATGTACCAGTCCATATACTGTACACCTTACCAATACACACACCATGTACCAGTCCATATACTGTACACCTTACCAATACACACACCATGTACCAGTCCATATACTGTACACCTTACCAATACACACACCATGTACCAGTCCAATGTGTTGGTGTCTGGGTTGGGGTCAATTCCATTTCAATTCCAGTCAATTCAGAAAGTAAACCAAATTCTAATTCAATTTCCACATTTTCCTAATTGAAAAGCATAGAAGAGAATTGAAATATTAATTTCAGTGTTCTTCTTGAATTGACAGGAATTAAAATGGAATTGACTCCAACCCTGGCAGTTGTTACCAGGTCTGGCCCAGCCCGCTATAAGGACCTGGTTGGTGTTACCAGGTCTGGCCCAGTCCGCTATAAGGACCTGGTTGGTGTTACCAGGCCCAGCCCAGTCCGCTATAAGGACCTGGTTGGTGTTACCAGGCCCAGCCCATTCCGCTATAAGGACCTGGTTGGTGTTACCAGGCCCAGCCCATTCCGCTATAAGTACCTGGTTGGTGTTACCAGGCCCAGCCCAGTCCGCTATAAGGACCTGGTTGGTGTTACCAGGCCCAGCCCATTCCGCTATAAGGACCTGGTTGGTGTTACCAGTCCCAGCCCATTCCGCTATAAGGACCTGGTTGGTGTTACCAGGCCCAGCCCATTCCGCTATAAGGACCTGGTTGGTGTTACCAGGCCCAGCCCATTCCGCTATAAGTACCTGGTTGGTGTTACCAGTTAACCAGTTAACTGTACCGAACTGTACTGAACTGTACTGAACTGTACTGAACTGAACTGAACTGTACTGAACTGTACTGAACCGTACTGAACTGTACTGTACTGTACTGAACTGTACTGAACTGTACTGAACTGTACTGTACTGAACTGTACTGTACTGAACTGTACTGAACCGTACTGAACTGTACTGTACTGTACTGTACTGAACTGTACTGAACTGAACTGTACTGAACTGTACTGAACTGAACTGTACTGAACAGTACTGAACTGCAGATGCTGCTGCTGCATTCTGTGCTGCTCCTCCCACTCATTTAACCTCTTCCCTTCCTCCCAATCCACTAAGCCTCTTCATCCCTCTTGCCTACACCATCTTCCTGCTTCTTGTTTTCATCCTGACTCATAATGAACCAGTTAGTTAGGACCCTTAGGCTCCCCTCTGAATGGGGATCAGCAGACAGATTGTGGGGACAACTGCTGTCTGTGACAGACACAAGGCTGTTATCAGCCACCAACCAGCTGCACCTCTTTCAAGGTATCCTGGGAAGTCAAACATCATCTTGAAGTCCTATGGTCGCCTTTGCTCTCCTGTGCTATTCATAAAATTACGTGTTTAACAGCATGAGTGCAACTCTTTTGAAATCAAATCAAATTAGTGGAGGTAATATAATTTTTTCGGACAATTATGTTTCAAAATGGAATAGATTACAATGCATTTCCTTTCCTGTACTTTTCTTCTTCTGTGAGTGTTAATATTTTTTGCATTATTCTGAACACGTTTCATATATTCATATGAAACATAATGTGCATACTACTGTAATGTGTTTTTATATACTCATAATCTATATGGTTGCAAGGCTAAACATCACTGCTGTACAATTAAGCAATAAGGCCCGAGGGGGTGTGGTATATAGCCAATATACCACGGCTAAAGGCTGTATCCAGGCATGTTGTGTTGTGCATAAGAACAAACCATATACCACAAACCCCCAAGGTGCCTTATTGCTATCATAAACTGGTAACCAATATAATTAGAGCAGTAAAAATAAATGTTTTGTTATACCTGTGATATACGGTCTGATATACCATGGCTGTCAGCCAATCAGCATTCAGGGCTTGACCCACACAGTTTATAACATCACACACAACACAAGTCAAACAAGACAAAAAAAGCTATGTTTTTATAAAAAGATAGGGAACATTTCAGACATCTTAAAATCAGCATCCTGAATGTTACAAAATGTCTTCCTCTCAGTGTTTTGCTAAGACCTCATGTGTATACCATAATCTACAGTACTACTTCATAAACCTGTGAACTAATCCAAAACATACTGTACACACACAAATATACAGTACACACACACAAATATACAGTACACACATAAAACACACAGTGTGAACAAACTAGCACACATCATGATTAGTGCACATAGCTATATCCCTACATCCCTGCATCTTTTAAACAGAGGAAACAAGAGTCCAGCATCTTTCAAGGCATGGATAGGGTCAGGAGAGTTAAACATTTTCTGCATAGGAAGTTATCAAATATATTTCTCTCCCTCACCTACCTCTCTCGCTCTCTCCACTCTCTCCCTCTCTCTCCAACCTCTCCCTCTCTCTCTCTCCCCTCTCCTACCTCGCTCTCTCTCTCCTCTCTCTCCCTCTCTCCCTCTCTCCCCTCCCCCTCTCCCCTCTCTCCCCTCTCCCTCTTTCCCCTCCTCCTCTCCCCCTCTCCCTCTCTCCCCCTCTCTCCCTCTCTCTCTCTTTCTCTCTCTCTCCACACTATTTATAGATGGGCAGAAACAGCTGACTGCAGTGATGTCACTTGGTGCTGATGTAAGGCTTTGTTCCACAGCGTATGCACATGCTACCTGGGTCTGAGGCTGAGGCTGAGTCTGAGGCTGAGGAAGAAGGGAGCTACGCTCCGGGAGCCAAGATGGATGACAGTTTGCTTATCCTTGCCCCGTTATTGTAGTGTGAAACACCCACCACTACAGTATCTATCTGCAGTGGCTAGGCAGGCAGCTCACTAAGCCCTGATTCCACAATCCACTCCTTTATGAAAGCACTGATTATTTTGTCTAGCATGTATTTTTGCTCTCATGAATGGCATATATATTTGATATAGTGGTTTAGAAATTCCACCATAGACACCGATACGAAGGTACCACAAGCTCAACCATAGCACTCATTCCAATTTACAAATGTGTGCCTACCAGGGTTTGCAGTTTTTCACATTTTGTAGTGTTACAAAGTGGGATTGAAATAGATTTTTGTTGTGATTTTTTTTATTGATCTACAGTCGTGGTCAAAAGTTTTGAGAATGACACAAGTATTGGTCTTCACAAAGTTTGCTGCTTCAGTGTTTTTAGATATTTTTGTCAGATGTTACTATGGTATACTGAAGTATAATGACAAGCATTCCATAAGTGTCAAAGGCTTTTATTGACAATTACATTACGTTTATGCAAAGAGTCAATATTTGCAGTGTTGACCCTTCTTTTTCAAGACCTCTTGCAATCTGCCCTGGCATGCTGTCAATTAACTTCTGGGCCACATCCTGACTGATGGCAGCCCATTCTTGTATAATCAATGCTTGGAGTTTGTCAGAATTTGTGGGTTTTTGTTTGTCCACCCGCCTCTTGAGGATTGACCACAAATTCTCAATGGGATTAAGATCTGGGGAGTTTCCTGGCCATGGACCCAAAATGTCGATGTTTTGTTCCCCGAGCCACTTAGTTATCACTTTTGCCTTATGGCAAGGTGCTCCATCATGCTGGAAAAGGCATTGTTCTTCACCAAACTGTTCTTGGATGGTTGGGAGAAGTTGCTCTTGGAGGATATGTTGGTACCATTCTTTATTCATGGCTGTGTTCTTAGGCAAAATTGTGAGTGAGCCCACTCCCTTGGCTGAGAAGCAACCCCACACATGAATGGTCTCAGGATGCTTTACTGTTGGCATGACACAGGACTGATGGTAGCGTTCACCTTGTCTTCTCCGGACAAGCTTTTTTCCAGATGCCCCAAACAATCGGAAAGGGGATTCATCAGAGCAAATGACTTTACCCCAGTCCTCAGCAGTCCAATCCCTGTACCTTTTGCAGAATATCAGTCTTTCCCTGATGTTTTTCCTGGAGAGAAGTGACTTCCTCGCTGCCCTTCTTGACACCAGGCCATCCTCCAAAAGTCTTCACCTCACTGCGCATGCAGATGCACTCACACCTGCCTGCTGCCATTCATGAGCAAGCTCTGCACTGGTGGTGCCCCGATCCCGCAGCTGAATCAACTTTAGGAGACGGTCCTGGTGCTTGCTGGACTTTCTTGGGCGCCCTGAAGCCTTCTTCACAACAATTGAACCTCTCTCCTTGAAGTTCTTGATGATCCGATAAATGGTTGATTTAGGTGCAATCTTACTAGCAGCAATATCCTTGCCTGTGAAGCCCTTTTTGTGCAAAGCAATGATGACGGCACGTGTTTCCTTGCAGGTAACCATGGTTAACAGAGGAAAAACAATGATTTCAAGCACCATCCTCCTTTTAAAGCTTCCAGTCTGTTATTCTAACTCAGTCAATATGACAGAATGATCTCCAGCCTTGTCCCCGTCAACACTCTCACCTGTGTTAACGAGAGAATCACTGACATGATGTCAGCTGGTCCTTTTGTGGCAGGGCTGAAATGCAGTGGGAATTTTTGGGGGGGGATTAAGTTCATTTTCATGGCAAAGTGGGACTGCAATTAATTGCAATTCATCTGATCACTCTTCATAACATTCTGGAGTATATGCAAACTGCCATCATAAAAACTGAGGCAGCAGACTTTGTGAAAATGAATATTTGTGTCATTCTCAAAACGTTTGACCACGACTGTACACAAGATACTCCATAATGTCAAAGTGAAAAGAAAATTAATAAAAAAATATCATGACTAAAATATAGTTGTTGATTGGTATTCAGCCCCTTTGTTTAGGAAGCCTAAATTAGTTCAGGACTACAATGTGGCTCAACAAATCACATAATAATTTATAAGGACTCACTCTGTGTAAAATAATAGGGAATGACATGCTTTTTAAATGACTACCCCTTCCTCTGTCCCCCATGCATACAACATCTGTAAGGTCCCTCAGTCAAGTATTGAGATTCAAGCACAGATTCAACTACAATGACCAGGGAGCTGTTCAAAAGTCTCAAAGAAGGGCAGTGATTAGTAGATGGGTAACAACAACAAATCAGACATTGAATATCTCTTTAAGCATGGTCAAGTTAATAATTAGGCTGTGGATGATGCATTAAACCACCCAGACACATCAAAGATACAGTTATCATTCTGAGCTGAGCTGCAGGACAGGAAGGAAACTGCTCAGTGATGTCATCAGGCAATTGGTGATTTTAAAACAGCTACAGAGTTCAATGGCTGTGATGGGACATAACTGAGGATGGATCAACAACATTGTAGTGACCTAAATTACAGAGTGAAAATAACAAATATACAGAATGCTAATATTCCAAAACATGCTTTCTGTATGCAACAAGGCACTAAAGTTATACTGCAAGAAAACGCGGCAAACATGCAAAGCCTTATGTTTGGGGAAAATCCAACACAACACATCACTGAGTAACTGGCTCCTTATTTTCAAGCATGGTGGTGACTGCATCATGGTATGGGTATGTTTGACATCGGCAAATACTGGGGAGTTTGTCAGGATAAAAACAAACGAGATGGTGCTAAGCACAGGCAAAGTCCTATAGGAAAATGTGCTTCAGTCTGCTTCATACCGGACACTGGGAGAGGAATTCCCCTTTCAGCAGGACAATCACCTACAACACAATGCCGAATTTATAGTTGCTTACCAAGAAGACAGTGAATGTTCCTGAGTGGGCAAGTTACAGTTTTGACTTAAATCTGCTTGGAAATCTATGGCAAGACTTGAAATGCATTCTAGCTATGATCACCAACACCTTGACAGAGCTTGAAGAATTTTGAAAAGAATAATGGGCAAATATTGCACAATTCAGGTGTGCAAAGCTCTTAGAGACTTACCCAAGAAGACTCACATCTGTAGTCGTTGCTAAAGGTGTTTCTAAATGGATTGACTCAGGGGGGTGAATACTTGGGCTATCTAATCAAGGTATATTAGTGTTTAATCTTTCATTAATCTTAATTTATTTTTTGAATTTTTCTTCCACTGACATTACAGAGAATTTTGTGTAGATCGTTAAAAAATATATCACAATTAAATCAATTTCATTCCCACTTTGTAACACAATAAAATGTTAATAAATCCAGGGGGGAGGGGGGGATACTTATGATACCCACTATAACATGAGCGTGGCTGAGACGTTGATGGAGTATTATACCCCCTTATATATTTTTGTAAGCCTTTGGGCACTTTCGGTGTTCCTAAAAGAACAGGGTTGCCTGGCAACCTCTTATTGTTGCCATGGAGATTCACGTATTGGCAGCTGCTGCAATCAGCATGAACTCAAGGCGCATATTCTCATTCTGATAGTCATGTGATGGGGATGGGGAAGTCAAGTAGGACACGGCAGTCAGAGAGGGATAATAATCAGTGTGAAACATATGCTCATCCATTACTCGCTGCATTAATACAATTATATCAAAATAAATGTATGGCCGTGCTTTGGTGCAGTGATCACATTGCAGCCAGCAGCAGCATATCATTGCTCTCCCCTCCTTATGGCGGATCCCTAGTTTCAGTCAAGAAATTGTATACAGTAGAAATGTAGTTGCATGCAATGGCGGTTGATGCCTTCAAAAATACATTTACATTGAGAATTTCTGTACATATAGACGCACATTCATATTAATATTTTGTCCTCAGTCTCATTCAAAACATTCAAAGTAAAATGTGATAAATATACCAGATTTTCATCGTGGCATATCAGTTTAGTTGATATAAACCAAACAGTATTGAATAACTGCATTTCTATGTATCAGGTCTTAAGAGATGATGGGACGTAATAGCATCTTCTGTATCAGAAAACATTTTACATAATTTACCAACACTACTCTATAAAGAATGGAATTGCATTATGTTCAGAGTTGAATTAAAATTTGGAGTCAATCATATGCTAAATTATACCACTTTCAACTGAATTCATTGTCTTTGTTTGCAGGAGCTGTGGCAGCCTGCACCGCTTCATTTCAAAAGCTGTGGGGATAACTTCTATTTTTTCCTCTTTCCGTTTTTTGCATGGGTATGCAATGAAACACACCCCTCCATACTGACAGGAACAATCATAGCCCTGTTGGACAGAGATACTATTGAGAGTAGACACACACAGATAGATCTTAATAACAATTATTTCCTTTTGGGGTTTTCAGGGCTCTCTGACTCCCTCCCTCTCTCTCGCTCTCTCTCTCTCTCTCTCTCTCTCTCTCTCTCTGACTCCCTCTCTCTCTCTGACTCCCTCCGTCTCTCTCTCTCTGACTCCCCCTCTCTCTCTCTCTCTGACTCCCCCCCTCTCTCTCTCTCTCTGACTCCCTCTCCCTCTCTCTCTCTCTCTGACTCCCTCCCTCCCTCTCTCTCTCTCTCTCTCTCTCTCTTTCTGACTCCCTCTCTCTCTCTCTCTGTCACTTCACAGCTGACATCACAGGTTTCAATGGGCATACTAGTAAACACAGTGGAAGTTCTAGGCCTTGAAGTGTGGTGTTTAGCTGTTAAGAGTATTGCGAGATGATCATGCACATTTCCATTCTACCTAACTTTACAGCTGTATAATTAATCTAGAGGACATATGATGTAATAACTTATGCAAATAATTGGTGTCAAATAATCCTGTTCTATACACACCACCTCTGAGCAGAACATTTACACAACATTATTCTGGGGTCAAACTGTACCATCAATTAAATAGTATGTGACATTTAATATTTTCAAAGCACACTACTCAGCAATAATTAAAACAGTTTCAGTAATGAGCGCAAAACCAGTGACTCCGGTGTTGCCAAAAACTGCATCTGTGTTTAGCCAATGAAGTGATGCAGCCTAAAAATACAATCATTATTAGAGCACAAAGAATTACCTCAAATACGAGCACCTGGGTGCACAGTGAATGAATCCATTTTTTTATTGAATTAATTCACTGTGTTTGTACAACAAGAGGAGTGTGAGGCTGCAAGCTACATTCTGAAGAGCTGCAGGAAGGTGATATTATATATAACTGAACTATAAACAGTAGAAAAGGTACTGTAGGGTGTGCAGTAATTTAAACTATGCTTCGTAAAGGACAGGTTTCTCAGATGGGGTAAAATATACACAAGCCAGTCTACAACTACAGTATATAGAGATATTTTACATTTCTACTGTATGACACCAGAAGAGTTAATGTCTGTAACATCTAATTTCCCTGTCTCCTGGCTTTAGTTGCCCTACAAAAGAGAAACATGGCTTAGGGAGTCAAATGTGATGATCTCTTCACATCAGCATTAGAATAGAGAAGGCTTTCTCCTGGTTCAGCTGATAGTTAGCATCACAGAGAGAGAGAGGAGGAGGAGGAGGTGGTGGTGGAGGAGGAGGAGGAGAAGGAGGAGGAGGACCAGGTGCCCTTACATGCATGTTTGACCCCCCAGTGATGTCAGAGGAGGGGAAGGTCCCAAACACAAGGCCCTGGGTCTCTTTAAATCTCCCTCACAGAGAAATAGTGGAGAAGATATTTATTTCAGGGTGAAATAGAAACTGTGTGTTATTTACGTTGTTCTAGTGGAATGTTATCGTGATTGGTATTTGGTGGGGTATCTTAAACAGCCATTCATTAAGATTTAAAATGTATGAAGCATTTGACTAGACTAATATTGTAACAAATATATCTATCTGGACTACTTCTATGTAGACTTTAAAAAATGTGTATAACAATCTTTAAATAATTGCTTTATGGATATGAATTCATAAAAGAATAGCCCATTGATAATACCATATTTTTTTATATAGATACCCAATGACTACAGAGTGTCAACCTCTCTGAAGGTATCACGGTGCTAGGCTATACATATTTATTTGAGGACATGTTGACATGCTTTTTAGAGTATATGCTAACCACGGTCCTTTCAACTCCAGATGGCTGAAACAAACTGAATGAATGACCCAAACTGTGGGTTGCTGACACTGGTACCATTATGTTTGACCTAGAGTACATTAATTTATATGTATTTGTTTTTTGAAATTGATATAATTCTAAAATAGATTACCACAAAAAAAGATGTGCCTTTGAACGCAAGCTATTGTATTTGGCGTTAACAATTTAATACCATTAAACTGGGTATTTTAGGAATAATTTGAACAAGAAAATTTGTTTGTCCTAAACTGAGGAGAGACATGATTTTGATTGTGGTAGGATATGGAAACACAGCCTGACTCTGGAAACACAGCCTGAAGGTCTGTACTGCAGCTGACCTGGTTCTGCTCACACGCAACCAACAACAACAGAACAGCTGTTTGGTCTTTGGTGCTACACTACCCTGCCTGGGATAACACCCAGGCCTATCTGGACTAAATATAGGGGGACAACTCAGATCAGGATTTCATTGAAATACATTTATGATGACAATGCCATCTAAGGATATCGTTCCAAACAAAAAAGAGTATGACTGGATGCCAATACTGTATTGTATAATAATGATACATTTCATTAGACTTAACTATAGTGTAATAATAACCAATGTAATCATATATTAACAGATGATTATGAGGCCGACATACATTGATTGTGGAGAGAGTACTGCTCATTCTGTGTCCTAATGACAAAAACTAAAACAACAGGTCATGACAAGCCATCTCTCATAGTCCATATACTAATGTATGCTCCAGTCATTACAATGATCGATGAAATACCAGAGCCAAACATAGCCTATATATATATATATATACAGTGCCTTGCAAAAGTATTCATCCCCCTTGGCGTTTTTCCTATTTTGATGTATTACAACCTGCAATTTAAATGGATTTTTATTTGGATTTCATGTAATGGACATACACAAAATAGTCCAAATTGGTGAAGTGAAATGAAAAAAATAACTTGTTTCAAAAAATTCGAAAAAATAAATAACGGAAAAGTGGTGCGTGCATATGTATTCACCCCCTTTGCTATGAAGCCCCTAAATAAGATCTGGTGCAACCAATTACCTTCAGAAGTCACATAATTAGTTAAACAAAGTCCACCTGTGTGCAATCTAAGTGTCATATGATCTCAGTATATATACACCTGTTCTGAAAGGCCTCAGAGTCCACAACACCACTAAGCAAGCGGCACCATGAAGACCAAGGAGATCTCCAAACTGGTCAGGGACAAAGTTGTGGAGAAGTGTAGATCAGGGTTGGGTTATAAAAAAATATCAGGAACTTTGAACATCCCACGGAGCACCATTAAATCCATTATAAAAAAATTGAAAGAACATGGCACCACAATAAACCTGCCAAGAGAGGGCCACCCACCAAAGCTCATGGACCAGGCAAGGAGGGCATTAATCAGAGAGGCAACAAAGAGACCAAAGATAACCCTGAAGGAGCTGCAAAGCTCCACAGCAGAGATTGGAGTATCTGCCCATAGGACCACTTTAAGCCGTACACTCCACAGAGCTGGGCTTTATGGAAGAGTGGCCAGAAAAAAGCCATTGCTTAAAGAAAAAAATAAGCAAACATGTTTGGTGTTCGCCAAAAGGCATGTGGGAGACTCCCCAAACATATGGAAGAAGGTACTCTGGTCAGATGAGACTAAAATTGAGCTTTTTGGCCATCAAGGAAAACACTATGTCTGGCGCAAACCCAACACCTCTCATCACCCCGAGAACACCATCCCCACAGTGAAGCATGGTGGTGGCAGCATCATGCTGTGGGGATGTTTTTCATCGGCGGGGACTGGGAAACTGGTCAGAATTGAAGGAATGATGGATGGCGCAAAATACAGGGAAATTCTTGAGGGAAACCTGTTTCAGTCTTCCAGAGATTTCAGACTGGGACGGAGGTTCACCTTCCAGCAGGACAATGACCCTAAGCATACTGCTAAAGCAACACTCGAGTGGTTTAAGGGGAAACATTTACCTCCCGAGTGGCGCAGTGGTCTAAGGCACTGCATCGCAGTGCTAGCTGTGCCACTAGAGATCCTGGTTCGAATCCAGGCTCTGCTGTAGCCGGCCGCAACCGGGAGACCAATGGGGCGGCGCACAATTGGCCCAGCGTCGTCCAGGGTAGGGGAGGGAATGGCCGGCAGGGAGGTAGCTCAGTTGGTAGAGCATGGCGTTTGCAACGCCAGGGTTGTGGGTTCGATTCCCACAGGGGGCCAGTAAGAAAATAAAAAAGAATAATGTATGCACTAACTGTAAGTCGCTCTGGATAAGAGCGTCTGCTAAATGACGTAAATGTAAATGTAATTTAAATGTCTTGGAATGGCCTAGTCAAAGCCCAGACCTCAATCCAATTGAGAATCTGTGGTATGACTTAAAGATTGCTTTACACCAGCGGAACCCATCCAACTCGAAGGAGCTGGAGCAGTTTTGCCTTGAAGAATGGGAAAAAATCCCAGTGGCTAGAGGGAAGTTTTCTGTTTTCTTATTTCTTGTTTGTTTCACAATAAAACATATTTTGCATCTTCAAAGTGGTAGGCATGCTGTGTAAATCAAATGATACAAACCCCCAAAAAATTCATTTTAATTCCAGGTTGTAAGGCAACAAAATAGGAAAAATGCCAAGGGGGGTGAATACTTTCGCAAGCCACTGTATATGTAGAGAGAGAGAGAGAGAGAGAGAGAGAGAGAGAGAGAGAGAGAGAGAGAGAGAGAGAGAGAGAGAGAGAGAGAGAGAGAGAGAGAGAGAGAGAGAGAGAGAGAGAGAGAGAGAGAGAGAGAGAGAGAGAGAGAGAGAGAGAGAGAGAGAGAGAGAGAGCTTGGGGCTATAAGCTTCTGCATTTTTGTCAAAATTTAGTTATTAACATAATCTTGTTCTGTTCAATGTTCTCTACCTATATAGTACTCTAAATACCCTAATTTGTGTTGTTAACTTCAAAAGAATACAATATAAAATTGCTGACACCATTCAAACCAATGAGGGTTCAGAACTTTAATGCCAATTATCCCAGAATCATCTTTTTACAGATATAACTTTATAGTTCCAAGCTCTTGACATGACTCTGGGAAATACTATTTATGAAGAAACACAAACGGCAGAGCAACCTTAAGACGGACTGTCTATACCAATGGTCACACTGTCTGTCATGGCTACAGAACTGAATATGACAGGCAATATGATGTCACTGAAACACTACCTTATCCTGCCATTGATTTGTAACATGACCACCACGACTACTTGGTAATGTTTCCATCTAGTATTTCCCAGATACAATCTGATACTTCCTGTTACTCAAATACTCACTAAGCTATATGGTTACATCTTGGCTATCACTGACAATAATATAACCATTAACAATAATTGTTACCTCTATTTGAATAGCAAAATGGAATGATGAAGCTTAAATTGACTGATTTACAGATTCATTAAGCTTTGATTGTGTTTGTGTCTTGTTAGTATACTGAAATAAAAAATATAAGGAAATAAAAAATGGAAATGTATTCCTTAATAAGAAAACATGAGATATATTTTTGATAGTATATATTAAAATATATATATATATATATTCATATAATCAGACACCCCATCCCCCACTTCTTACCCTTTCCTATTCATCATCTTCAATTCACAGCTATGGTTAGCTCACTCCCTCTCCCCCAATAGTCTCAATAACAGCAGGTATCAAACAGCAGGCTTCTCAAGTCCATCTCTGTGTCTCAAATATTTACATTATCATTTGTACAGTAATGCAATCCAAATTCCGTGATATAATTGAGTGTTTGATCAATGCAAATATGGATAATCAAATTGCTAATATTGACCATAAAATTAGTTTCTCACAGAAAGATTGGTGTCTGAAATCTAAAGATTATGATATGGATTGATGCAATCAAATGTTCCTATTGAGTGGTTAATCAATATTAATATGGATAATGCTATTGATAATATTAATTAGCCTATCAAAGTGGTATTAATAAGATCCACATCATTGCATCTACAACCTTTGAGGTAACCTATTGTATATGTCATTTATTTCAGTGAGGTTCTGATGCTGCAAGGTTAGGGGATAGAAGCCTATGGGCCTTTGTGTCTGTATGGGAAGGAGGGTGGTCATAGGCAACGTATACCCCGTTGTCAAATTCGATTATACAGAAAACCACAGCGCTTATCGACTGTAATAGAAGGCTAAACGCGTTAATAACAACACATTTGAACAGCGGCTATTTGATATTTCGATAGTTTTATCGTAGACTACATTTTACTACATCAGACAACACACTAATTTTTTTCACATGAGAAAGTAGTGTCTGAATGTTGCTAATTTACAGAGAATGTTCCCAGATTTCGTCTGGAATGGATTCAAATGTCATGTGAATATTCACAGACTGACACAACCACTTTAAATATAGTTTGATTTGTTTTGATTTTAACCTATTTACATGCCTATTGACATGCATTAGCCTACTAGAAAAGTATTTACAGTTCAAAATAAGTATATGCCTACTGCGCGTGCATTTATAACCCATTAGTAACGGTTTCCTAAAATAATAAATAATTCATCAATATGCTAGCTAGATAAAATTTGATTGAAGTACAGCTAGGTTTCTTCGTTTAGAGATAAATGTAATGACCAAACAATTGTCAAACCACTCGACTTCGATTTAATTCAGCCCTTTGTATTATTGTTTTTACGTGATAACGAATAATTCTAACCTGGCTATACTATAGCTTTTTGTGTCACTTAGAATATGTAGCGACCATTTTCACCTGCACATGGCTTATACGCACAACTTACATCAATGTATTTTCAAGTAGCCTAATATTTTCGAGTATTTTGTAAACAATCCCGCGCAATGACGTGTGAGTTAGGGTAATGCGACATGCAAAGCACCACTTTTCCTTAGCCCATTAGATATCTAGTCTAGGCTATACAAACAATGCCAGTTAAACCAAGCACTACAACCTCACACCGATTTGACCAAAGTATATTCTGCACAACACAATCCAATCTAAAATTGAACGAAATGTACTAGAAAAAAATCTAACCTAAAGGTTCCAAATTCAGTCTTACTTGAGAGACCGTGCAATAGCAATATCTCCATCCTCCGATTGATAACCAGTCCGAACACATTTCTCTACACCGACTGTTGGACTTGGGCAACATTTCAAACTTTTACAAGTCCCACCTCTGGCCTAACTAATGGTGGAATTTTCATCTGCAGGGGGTACACATTTCTCTCTCCCCTTTCTCCCCCCTTTCACCCTCTCCCCACCTCTCTCTCCCTCTCTAGGTTTAGTTTTCTCTGTGAAACAGGGGGCCCTCCGGTCCGTCCTTGATTAATACATGTTTATCTGTTTTGAAGTGCGGGACAATAGGGGATGGCCTGTGACCCCGCGGAGTCCCGACCGCGCGCAGGTTCATTGTGACGCGCTGGGAAAGGGGCTTTGGGATGGAGACCCCGGGCACTGACCCGCGCACATCCCAGAGCCTCGCCATTCATGCGCGCACCGCTGCATGTCGCCCGCAGCTGTCATTGTTTCAGTGGGAACAATAGCTTTTTTCCCTTTCTCTCAGCTCACAGTGAAAAAAAGCGCTTTCAAATGTCCCTCCAAAGTTGTATCCAGATATGTAGCACTATACCACTGTTGCAACAGCATTGTGTTTTCACGTGTGGATTAATCAATAGGCTTACTAAAACTGTAGAAGAAAATGCCTCTTCCAGATATTATCTTAATATTTGCAGCGGCAAGCTGCATTGTCCGGTAATGTGGCATCATTAAACGATAATTTAATTCTCACAGCAATCGTGTGTTTAAAGGCCCGTTGTAATAGAGTGCAGTAGCCTAGATAGTATACTCTATAGAGGGCAAGCAGGGAGGTAAATGTCACGGATGGAGAGGAGAATGCCTGCAGCATCCACCGCGTCAAGAGAACAGAGGGAGAAGAAGCAGAGAAATAGAGGGTGTGTTTTTCTTGAAGGCTGGTGCATTTCGAACATGCAGTAGCTTCTGTATTCAGAGCAAGTGTGTGGAGGACACACAAGCTATAGCGACATATATCAGATGCTAAAATCAAGTCAAGTGAAATATTTGTTTTTAGTAACACCTTGCATGTGCGTGTGTGATTCGCTACGTGTTCGGGTCGTTTTCTTGAGCCTATAACGTTAGTGAATTTAGACAGGCTAGAATGACATCATCTTTCCATGGGGCCCAGTGTGGGGATCCACGCTGTGTTGTGTTTCCATTGGATATTTTGCCCCTGAGTCAATCTCGGCAGGAAGTGAAGGGAATACAAACCAGTGGCACAGAACACAGGGTTGGCACTTAAATTAATAATGAATTCAACATTGAATAGCTCGTGTATGCACCTTATGCATTTGTTCAACCAAAATATGCAGGCCTATACGAGTAGCTACCATCCATAAAGTGACTGATATTAATGTCACTCCGTTTTTCATATCAAGACATGGACTGATGACTCGTTTGGAGAATTAGTCGCCTATAGACTGCCCTCACATTTTACTTGCCTCGGGGTCTACAATATTTTACATTTTCAAAAACCCAGTGTGTTATAAAGCAGAATTGTTGCCATATTTGATGGTACTGTAAGAGCTGCATCCACCTTATCTCATTTGACCTCATTAGGATAGCTGCAGTTGGCCTCACTCTCTGCAAGAGAGCTACACGCGCCAAAATAGCCATTACATATATGCTTGTAACATGGTGCTAAGCATGGCGTATTCACAGCAAATGCAGGCCTATGCAGCATTATAATATTTTAGAAATATATGAAGAATGCTATCCATGTAAATAAATGCACCTGCGTGAGTAAGGATCCCATTGATGTCCAATTGGCTACCTTAGAAGACCTTCAAGTAAAGGTTAAGTGCATTGCGATAAACTGGGTCGAGATATGTTAAGTGCATTCCGATAAACTGGGTCGAGATATGCTTTAAGATCTCCAATCGTTAGGAGTTGTAAATATGCATTTTTACCTATTTAAGGTCGTGAAATAAAATGACATTTATATCTGGCCAATGAATCACGTGCGGTCTGAGGGCTCACCATCTCACTGGAACAAATTCAGTGAGATTGAGCTCCGGTCTAGAAACATAATGCGTGAAACTATAACGTACTAATGGAGCTCTCAGGACAAACGGTATTAAACATGACAAATCGCACCCAGCATACGTAGACGTCGATTCAATGGTGTACGGTTATTACGCACATTCCTAATCTAGGTTCAGATTATCGTTGATGACACAAATCTAGTCCGCTATGATTTAGTGCGCTGCTATATTTAACAACTTGAAAGAAATAAACACGACGAACAAAATGCATATATAGGCAAACAAACTTAACAAAATCCTTTCATGTTATATTGACATTTGATATTTCCAACAGTGTGTGTATGTGTGTGTGTGGGGGGGGAGAGAGAGAGAGAGAGAGAGAGAGAGAGAGAGAGAGAGAGAGATTTAACTAATTGTAATGCACAGAACGACCTGCCCTCTTTTGAAAAAAAAAGGGAAAAAGCAGCCATGCTTTGCAGAGCATCGCTCACACTGGAAGAATCCGCTACTCGCCTGCCCGAGTCCCCCGATTGTCCATCACTACACCGAAATAACCGGGAATATGCCTACAAGCCGTTTGCTAACAACAAAACGAATCACACCATACAACAATGTGAAAGAAAACAAAAAGCGAATGGATACAGGACAATACTATGGGATCGACCATATGGCCTGCGAGAGAGGGTGAGTATGGAGCATCCATGTTTCGACTGGGTCCGTATTTGATATAATATATGAGAAGGAAAGAAATGTGCTTTGTTAGTCTTGTCCATGTGTAACATAAAAACTGACCATGCACACTCACTAGCCTATATGGTGTTAGGGTGTTGGCATGATTCGCTCTAAGCACAGGCACTCAAAGATAACGGACTTGCCTCCCACGTTGCACTTGCCATTGTTATTGCGGGCGAAAAAAAATGCCTCTAGTAATTATGGAAATGAATAAGGTTGACAAAGAGCCAGTATAATCTCTATACTATAAACGTTACCGGCGCAAGTGGGTTCATATATACGGGCTAGAATTAGGCTACATAATCTATAACAATGATGGAATGACTGCATGCTCATTATGCACTTGTTTGTTCGTCGCTCGGCGCTTTGAGACAATGGGTCCGCGCACAGATCTACTGGGTTGAGTTCTCAATGATTATCGGATAGTGGGAAGGTAAAATATCATGCGGTTTTGTTACACACTCCAAATATCGGTAGATAAAGGACTGTATATTTTAGATTTTTCATATGGGAGGAGGGATTTCCCCCCCCATCTAAAATGGCGTTTCCCTTTGTTTCTCTATCCCAAATATGGAATGGGTAATGCAGTGCAATAATCATAGCCTTCTGAATCCACACTGCGTTCAAGCCCATGTTTATATACATTAGTCAATATAATCTGTGTAAAGGCAGAAAGAGCTCCCAAAGCCTAGTGGAACGCTTAGCAGCACTGTTGTAGCAGTAGCCTAGTTGCTGTAGTAGATAGGCTAGTCCTTATAGTAGTGGTGGAGAAAGTAGTATAGTAGCCTTCACCCAATAATTGATCCATTCCATTTCAGTATACTTTGCACTGGTTTCACGAGGCAAATTGATGGATATAATGACTGAATTCAACACAACCGGAGCTTATATCCAATAGCCTATTGGCATGCAGTTTCAAACGCGTTTATCATGCGCTATAAACACTACGCCGTTTTATATTCTATATATGCACATGGATACTATGCACAATTCATTTAATTAATGTATATTCTCTTGCTTTAAAGAGAACATGTTAAATAGTTCGCATGGTGAATGCAATGACATGAACAAATACGTCAGTTCCATACTTTCCCTTTGCACCGGTTTCAAAACCACGGACTGCGAATAGGGTCCAGCATTGGACCTAAACAAATTGCTAAACGAAATTGTTTTAAATTGCTCCCACATATTAAACAATTCGACAAAATTGAAAAAAGAAAATCCCTCTCCCTCTCTGGTTCACTCTGAATCCGCGCGGGTGTGTGTTCATTTTTAGAACAGTGCAACATTGCATAACTGATTATATAGCCAGTCAACTTCAAACCTTTAGGCTAAACCAATAGCCTTACTCACGTAGTGATATTATCAAACTAGCCTACTCATACAGATCACTGTGCATTGACATGACAAAACAGGATTTAAAATCTTATATCTATTCGTTCTATGTCCATCACTATAGCCTACACTTTAACAAGGTGCGTCGAGTAATTGCAATAGCTAAGAAACAGGGAGATTAGGTTTCAACTGAGATTGAAGTGATTTTTCCTTAGTTTCAAGGGCACAGGAAGATGATTGGGGACGTTGGGTATAGAGAGAGAGGGAGAGAGAGAACATCTGTTTGCCCAGTGACGTCACCGTCCCCCCATGCAATCCTCTTGTGTTGAAGGCAGATGCCTTATTTGTTTGGCTAGAGCGCCATTAATCCTGAAGTCAGCCGGCGAGTGGAAAAGACCGGGCTGAGGGAGATCAGTCTCATTTAGTGGTATCGAAAACGGGACATGTACAGCTCAGCTCAGCTCGTCCTCGGTCCCAGATGGATTTGTGTGGAGAGGAGCCTATATATGTTTGCCTTCGGCGGTTCCACGGTGCGTTGATGGAATGCAGGAGGAAAGCAGTTTTGAGGCTTTCCAACTGCCCAATTCGCGCTTTGCGGTATCTCTTCTTCTTTTTTTGACTTGACCTGCGAGTAGACTGGTGCTATGCGTTCTCTTGTAAAGTGCCGTTCAATTTTTCCACGCAGAAAGCGACCTTTATGGATCTCTATATTATGTTATTTTTTTAAGTAAGAGGAACATTTTCCCGCTGTTTGTAGGCTTTTCTCTCTTTCCCGTACAGTATTGCAGGATTGACTTTCTAAGGTTTGTGACGCATTTTGTGTTTTCTTCTTTTTTTTGGTAGGTGTTTGATGGAGGAATACGACGTGGTTAAAGTCTACTCCTGACGTTGTTTTGCCAAAACAGACGTCATTTAAAGAAGATCAAATGGCCCGTACCCCTTTTTGCCTCCCGAGATGGATTCGGACTAACCATCATTTTGAATCTAGCCCCCAAAAACAGTGCTGGTGACGACTTTAACCCATTACGCACGGGTGTCACCAAGCTCAATGGCCGCCGTACTTCAATAGGCATAGCCTATTGCAAATGTTTAATTGCTTTATTTTTCTAATTTTATCAAATTGTCACGATGGGGTAATGCATATAGCCTATATTTATCAGCAGCTATGAGATGATTTTTGATAGTCTACAACAGTAACCTACCATTACAGAATGCCACTTCAACTTCAAAGAACACTGACATCGCCACATAACTATTCGCACAGAAGGTCTGAAGGAACGGGTGGGTAGTCTATATTGAACAAGGAATATTATGGGCGGAAATGGCAAAATGTAGCACACACACACACACAGACACAGACACACACATACACACACACACACACAGAGTGTTCTGAGGTTCTGGTTCTCCGTGTTCACAGCGGACCTTGATTTAATGTCTTACAATTAAGGCACGCGGTGAATGCCAAGAGCGGAGCCTGCTATCATCTACGCGAGCGCACACAGCTTTCACTAAAACGACACACTAAAGCGATAACGGAAAGGTTTGTGTCTGCAATTGTTGTCTGTAAATTCCCCTGTAGCCTATGTTGTACTGTTTTCTTTTTTTCAGAATAAATAAAGTTCACCCAATACTACCAGCTCATGTCTTCAACTTTTGATAACTGATGTCATTTCAAATGCATGTAGCCTACACTGTCGATATGCAACATGATCTATTGCAGCTTAAACATATGCATCTTAAACATGTTAAAATATGTGGGAGGATGTAAATATGCGCTGTGGTCGAGCGTAAATGAATGACCTTTGGTTGAGGTAGAGGCCTTGCTTATACATGATCCGCTCTGAAGGCGCTGTCCACCACCACTGGTGCTGAAACCAGTCCGCCGCAGAACAGCCCTTTTTGTTTTAGTAGGCCTGCGCTATAAGCGAACGTTTCAGAATAATATTATATACGAAATATACAGTACACTATTCTACTGAATAGGCCTACACGAAAGCAGGGCACAACCGGATTTATTTCAACAAAGGCACACAGCCTACATGCAGACACACGCATACATATGCACGCACATCAGAACTCACATAAACATGCACACAAACACACACGCCACAAGCATGCACATACACACGTATAGCCACACAGTTCTACAATTAATTTGAAAATAGTAGCCTTCTTGTCTCCTTGTGAGGTGTAATGACATCTGCAAGCAGTGACAAACGTATTCTATTACATAGCCTAATGTAACGATCAACACCAATCTGTAGCCTCCTATACACGGGATAGGCGAAATGGCATATTATAGGCGTAGCCTACATAGGTGTCACGAATTCAGCCGAGGCTGCCCCTCCTCCTTGCTCGGGCAGGTTTCGGCGTTCGTCGTCACCGGCTTACTAGCCACTACCGCTCCATTTATCATCACTCCATTTGTCTTGTCTTGTCTTGTCAATCACACACACCTGGTACTCATTCCCTCATTAGTCTGTGTATAAGTGTTCCCTCTGCCCCTCTGTCCTTTGTGAGTGATTGTTCGTTGTGAGAGTGAGTAGCGCGGTTGAGCTACGCTTTACTTGTATGCAGCCAAGGTTGATTTTCCCTTGTGCTAGTTTCGTTCTGTCGCTAATTGCGCTACATTATTGTACACTGAATAAACTCTTGATTTCGGTGTTTTACCTCCTGCGCCTGACTCCGTCATTCACACCTCATCACAATAGGCTAATCCGTAGGCCAGCATATTCAACTGTCCATTCTACCCATAGCCTATTTCTAACTAGGATAACAGTCAGAATTTGAACAGATAATCCACATTCAAATATAGACTGCATCTCGACAATTTCGAAGAGATATGGATATTGTATTTGTCAAAATCATTTATTCAAATCCAATCAAATAGGCCTATGTTGAATAGTTTATTCGCTGTTTGTATATTTACAATCATTCCATAGGGTTGCTCTGCCACGTAATGGCCGTTGCATAGGTCCCTACATGGGCAGACTTGAATACATTGTACCCCTGCACACCACAGAGTGAGGGTCAACATGGTTCATGACAAATCATTATATCAAGTTGACAAGGTTTCAGGGTAATCGCTACCCTACAATATAGGATACAACTCACCAGAACCTTCTGTGGGAATCTGTTTTTGATAGGTCTATAGGTATACAGTGTCGTCATTTTAAACAGTACTACGTTAGCTTTATCTTTCTCTGACAATCACATAGGACCACAGGAAGAAGAGAAGGCCCTCCCAGGTGATGTAATACTTGTTTCACTACCCTTGGGTACCAGTGATTTGCTCGTTTTCCTATTTGACCAATGTTGAATTAGGTCATGATTCCCCCCACTCCTTTGGTCAGCAGTACGAAATAACAGGATTTTAGCTGAGAGAGAGAGAGAGAGAGCGAGAGAGAGATTGAAAAATAAAAAAAGAGCTTCTGCATAGTCTGTTAGAGAGACAGTAATATAAAGTAATCTTGGGTTATCTCTAGTGACTCTGGTGTATGGCCAATGAAAATAATGGCATTCCTCCTGAGTACAATTTAAGTTATTCTACTGCTGTAGAAAATAATGGGCCTCTATAAATGACCTCAGCAACATAAAGAGAGCCTGTTATCTCAGTGTTGAGTCAGTCAGGGCAGGACATGGCACAGTGAATAGCCCACTGACCTGACCTGAACACTACCTACTCTAAGAGCAGAAGCACACACAGTAATTGATCTGAAGTGACCACTCTGCCATGGGGAAATTGCTACTCAATACAAAAATAAATATCTTCATGTGATTGTGTTGCCATGCAACAAAACAGTTGTTCTAAATTCTAGCTGCCTATTAAACCAGAGGTTGACCGCTCTCTGAGGATAGGGGTCACCATAAAATACAGCACTTAGACAGCATTTAATGCCCTAAGTGACATTCCTGAGGCTAAGGTGATGGCTGCAATTCAGCTATAGGCACTTTAAAGTGATAATCCATGGTTCACTCTGGCCTTGCAAATTGTCTTATGTTTTGACCAGGGCCCAGGCACTCGGAGGCAGCTGGAGAGAGAGCAGAGATAAGGATGAGTGTATAATGAGTGTCTTGTCTTTGGAACGGGGCAGATTGGAACCTGTCAGTCTCCCTCTGTGCTGCACATGATTTTTGTTCAATAAACCTTTAAAAATGGAAGTTGTTTACCGTTTCCTTGTATACATAATTTCCCCACCTATAGCAAATGTACGATTCCCGACAAGACATTATTATTGAATTACCATTTATTAAATAAGTATAAACACATATCGAATGATATTCACGGTCGAACACCAGCAGATCCATTTCAACTCAGAAAATGGAGGAAGTGAAATACATTTAAATTAATAAATTTGAATCTCCTCTAAACTGCATAGAATTATTTCGGATTCATATCATGCATATCCATGTCTACTGTTGCTAAGATTTGCAATGATTTATTCACACAAAAAAATCCTGAAAAAAACATACCGTAGCTCTCATCACATTGGTTGTTGTATGCCACCGTGTGGTAGAAATGACTTACTACAGTAAGACTCAAACATGAGCTAGAGAAAAATATTGCCAATGGGGATTTCCTCAGCACGTTATAGCTCAGAGACGGAGCAAAGGAAAAATGTAAATGTCTGAGATGACACTTAATAGTCGATATGGAGTGACCAATTAGAGGATGGAGACACAACAAACGCACAGTCTCAAGACAGACATTCGGAATTATCATGTGTAGCTGGAATAGGAGCCATATGGCCCACTACTGAAGTATGAAGATTTCTGACAGACTTTGATTTGGGGGTGAATTATCCTTTTAGGATGTGCAAATAGACTCCTCAAGATATTTCTCCCATCTTTGACCTGTAAAGCGTACTACACTGAACAAAAATATAAACGCAACATGTAACATGTAACATGTAAAGTGTTGGTCCCATGTTTCATGAGCTGAAATAAAAGATCCCAGAAATGTTCCATACACACAAAAAGCTTATTTCTGAGATTTTGTGCACAAATTTGTTTACATCCCTGTTAGTGTGCATTTCTCCTTTGCCAAGATAATCCATCCACCTGACAGGTGTGGCATATCAAGAATCGGATTAAACAGCATGATCATTACACAGGTGCACCTTGTGTTGGGGACAATAAAAGGCCACTCTAAAATGTGTCACACAACACAATGCCACAGATGTCTCAAGTTTTGAGGGAGCGTGCAATTGGCATGCTGACTGCAGGAATGTCCACCAGAGCTGTTGCCAGAGAATTGAATATTCATTTCTATACCATAAGCCGCCGCCAACATCGTTTTAGAGAATTTGGCAGTATGCCTAATGCATTTATTTCAATTTACTGATTTACTTATATGAACTGTAACTCAGTAAAATCTTTGAAATTGTTGCATGTTCGTTTATATTTTTGTTCAGTGTACCATAAGTAGCCTCCAACGTCGTTTTAGAGAATTTGGTAGTACGTCCAACCGGCCTCACAACCGCAGACCAAATGTATGGCGTTGTATGGGCAAGCGGTTTGCTGATGCCAACGTTGTGAACAGAGTGCCCTATGGTGGAGGCAGGCATAAGCTACAGACAATGAACACAATAGCATTTTATCGATGGCAATTTGAATGCACAGAGATACCGTGACGAGATCCTGAGGCCCATTGTCGTACCATTCATCTGCCGCCATCACCTAATGTTTCAGCATGATAATGCATGGCCCCATGTCACAAGGATCTGTACACAATTCCTGGAAGCTGAACATTTTTAGTTCTTCCATGCCCTGCATAATCACCAGACATGTCACCCATTGAGCATGTTTGGGATGCTCTGGATCGAGGTGTACGACAGAGTGTTCCAGTTCCCGCCAATATCCAGCAACTTCGCACAGCCATTGAAGAGGAGTGGGACAACATTCCACAGGCAACAATCAACAGCCTGATCAACTCTATGTGAAGGAGATGTGTCGCGCAGCATGAGGCAAATGGTGGTCACACCAGATACTGACTGGTTTTCTTATCTATGCCTCTACCTTTTTTTTTAAAGGTATCTGTGACCAACAGATGCATATCTGTATTCCCAGTCATGTGAAATCCACAGATTAGGGCCTAATTAATGTATTTCAATTGACTGATTTCCTTATTACCTGGCGCCGACGAAGATGGCGGCCTCGCGACTAGTTCTTAGGAAACTTTGCAGTATTTTGTTTTTTTATGTATAATTTTTTTACAGTATTAGCTCAGAAAGTGTTTTGCATCATTACATACAGCCGGGAAAAAGTATTGGATATCAGAGCGACGGTAACTCACCAGCATTACGACCAGGAATACGACTTTCCCGAAGCAGATCCTTTGTTTTCTCTCCCCAGGGCAACTGAACTGATTCCAGCGGCTGACCCAAAACATCGCCGGCGGAGGAGAGGCACTCGGAGCGGCCTGCTGGTCCGACTTAGGAGGCACGCACACCACCCACCGCTTCCAAGTATTCTACTCGCTAATGTTCAATCTTTAGTTAACAAAGTCGACAAACTACGGGCAAGGATTTCTTTCCAGAGAGACATCAAGGCCTGTAACATACTCTGTTTCACGGAAACATGGCTCTCTTGGGATATTCTGTCGGAATCGGTCCAGCCAGATGGGTTCTCAGTTCATCGCGCAGACAGGAATAAATATCTCTCCGGGAAGCAGAAGGGCGGAGGTGTGTGTTTCATGATTAACGACTCGTGGTGTAATTGTAGTAACTACTAATAGAGGAACTCAAGTCCTTCTGTTCACCCGACCTAGAATATCTCACAATCAAATGCCGACCGTATTATCTCCCAAGATAATTTTCTTTGGTTATAGTCACGGCCGTGTCTATCCCCCCTCAAGCCGATACCACGACGACCCTCAAAGAACTTCACTGGACCTTATGCAAACTGGAAACCACATATCCTGAGGCTACATTTATTGTAGCCAGGGATTTTAACAAAGCAAATGTGAGGACTAGGCTGCCAAAGTTCTATCAATATATCGACTTCTGTACAGACTTCTGTACATTTGCTTACCGCCCCAATAGATCCACAGACGATGCAATTGCCATCACACTGCACACTGCCCTATCCCATCTGGACAAGAGGAATACCTATGTAAGAATGCTGTTCATTGACTATAGCTCAGCATTCAACACCATAGTACCCTCCAAGCTCATAATTAAGCTCGAGGACCTGGGTCTGAACCCTGCCCTGTGCAACTGGGTTCTGGACTTCCTGACGGGCCGCCCCCTGGTGGTGAAGGTAGGAAACAACATCTCCACTTCGCTGATCCTCAACACTGGGGCCCCACAAGGGTGCATGCTCAGCCCCCTCCTGTACTCCCTGTTCATCCATGACTGCGTGGCCAAGCACGCCTCCAACTCAATCATCAAGTTTGCAGACGACACAACAGTAGTAGGCTTGATTACCAACAATGACGAGACCTCCTACAGGGAGGAGGTGAGGGCTCTGGGAGTGTGGTGCCAGGAAAATAACCTCTCACTCAACATCAACAAAACAAAGGAGATGATCGTGGACTTCAGGAAACAGCAGAGGGTGCACCCCCCTATACACATCGACGGGACCGCAGTGGAGAAGGTGGAAAGCTTCAAGTTCCTTGGCGTACACATCACCGACAAACTGAAATGGTCCACCCACGCAGACAGTGTGGTGAAGAAGGTGCAACAGAGCCTCTTCAACCTCAGGAGGCTGAAGAAATTTGGCTTATCTCCTAAAACCCTCACAAACTTTTACAGATGCACAATTGAGAGCATCCTATCGGGCTGTATCACCGCCTGGTATAGCAACTGCACAGCCCACAACCGCAGGGCTCTCCAGAGGGTGGTGCGGTCTGCCGAACGCATTACCGGGGGCAAACTACCCGCCCTCCAAGACACATACAGCACCCAATGTCACAGGAAGGCCAAAAAGATAATCAAGGACATCAACCACCCGAGCCACTGCCTGTTCACCCGGCGAGGTCAGTACAGGTGCATCAAAGCTGGGACAGAGAGAATGAAAAACAGCTTCTATCTCAAGGCCATCAGACTGTTAAATAGCCATTACTTGCACATTAGAGGCTGCTGCTGCCTATTGAAATCACTGGCCACTTTAAGAAATAGAACACCAGTCACTTTAAGAATGTTTACATATCTTGCACTACTCATCTCATATGTATATACTGCATTCTATTCTATAATATACTTCTGTATCTTAGTCCATGCCCCTCTTTCATTGCTTGTCCATATATGTATATATTCTGAAATCCCATTACTTACTTTTTTGTGTGTATTGGGTATATGTTGTGAAATTGTTAGATATTACTGCACTGTCGGAGCTAGAAGCACAAGCATTTCGCTACACCCGCTATAACATCTGCTAAACACGTGTATGTGACAAATAAAATTTGATTTGATTTGATTTGATTTGATTTATATGAACTGTAACTCAGTAAAATCTTTGAAATTGTTGCGTGTTGCGTATTTTTGTATTTCTCAGTATACTACTCAGTCAAGAGTTCTGGAGGAAATGCACTTGCCCTGTAACCACAATGAACTCATCAAGCCCTGCTCTAGATGGTCCCCTTCATCACTCTCTCCATGATCAGCTAAGTGCTGACTGTGTGATGAGACAAGAGAAGAGGCAGGAGGGTGCTAAGCCTGTGAATGCTGTTTCTACATCCAGCCCCATCTTGTCTCATTAGCCCAGACTGATTGGGCATGAAGGTGTTCCCTCGCTGTCTCAGGATAAAGTGAGTGTCTTCGCCACTCACCAGACCATCATTCTTTAGTATTCCAGCATCAGTGCAAGCTGAGAAGCCCCTCACACACACCACAGTATATCATTACCAGAGGCTGTGTAGGAAGCCTAATTGACCTGGTGAAACCCAGAAACATTGACCTTGAGATTACACCTCAGTATCATGATGATGCTGCTGACAGATAGGGGAGTGTGTGTTAGAGTGAGATAGAGAAAGAGAGAAATAGAGAGAGAGAGAGAGAGAGAGAGAGAGAGAGAGAGAGAGAGAGAGAGAGAGAGAGAGAGAGAGAGAGAGAGAGAGAGAGAGAGAGAGAGGAGAGAGAGAGAGAGAGAGAGGAGAGAGAGAGAGAGAGCGAGAGAAGGAGAAAGAGGAGAGAGAGAGAGAGAGAGAGAGACAGAGAG
Source organism: Coregonus lavaretus (assembly GCF_964263955.1). Lineage (NCBI taxonomy): Eukaryota > Metazoa > Chordata > Actinopteri > Salmoniformes > Salmonidae > Coregonus > Coregonus lavaretus. The sequence continues at coordinate 15,440 of NW_028167152.1, read as the reverse complement.
AGAGAGAGAGAGAGAGAGAGAGAGAGAGAGAGAGAGAGAGAGAGAGAGAGAGAGTGAGAGAGAGAGAGAAAGTGAGAGAGAGTGAAAGAGAGAGAGATTGAGAGCGAGAGAGAGAGTGGGAGCGAGCGTGAGAGAGAATGAGAGAGAGAGAGAGAGACAGAGAGAGAGAGAGAGAGAGAGAGAGAGAGAGAGAGAGAGAGAGAGAGAGAGAGAGAGGAGAGAGAGAGAGAGAGAGAGAGAGACGAGAGAGAGAGAGCGAGAGAGAGAGAGGAGATGAGAGAGAGAGAGAGAGAGAGAGAGAGAGAGTGAGTGAGAGAAAGTGAGAGAGAGAGATAGAGAGGGGAAAGAGGGAGGAGAAAGAGGAGAGAGAGAGAGAGAGAGAGAGAGAGAGGAGAGAGAGAAGAGAGAGAGAGAGAGAGAGAGAGAGAGAGAGAGAGAGAGAGAGAGAGAGAGAGAGATAGAGAGGGGAAAGAGGGAGGAGAAAGAGGAGAGAGAGAGAGAGAGAGAGAGAAGGAGAGAAGAGAGGGAGAGAGAGAGAGAGAGAGAGAGAGAGAGAGGCCGACGTAGGCAGATCTGGCTCTCAAGAGAAAAACAGGCTATGTGCAGCAAGATTTGTGACCTGTTGCCACAAGAAAAGGGCAACCAGTAAAGAACAAACAACATTGTAAATTCAACCCATATTAATGTTTATTTATTTTCCCTTTTTTACTTTAACTATTTGCACATTGTTACAACACTGTATATATACATAATATGACATTTGAAATGTCTTTATTCTTTTGGAACTTTTGTGAGTGTAATGTTTACTGTTCATTTATATTGTTTATTTCACTTTTGTTTATTATCTACTTGCTTGGGCAATGTTAACATATGAAATAAAACATTAATTCTGCATTCTGCAAAGGTTGGTTAAAGGGAAATCTTTATTTCGGGGGTAAATAAATGACATGTTCCCTAAGGAACACTGTCTTCTGAATTGTTTTCATAGATGTAGGATACACTTTTTGTCAGTAGATGGCAATATCAGCCCAAATAATGTCTAGCCAGCTTGCCTTTTTGGATGGTTTGGTTCGTTCTGAAACCCTAAGAATGAGAGGTTTCAAATAATCGATTATACTCAATCATTGAATGTATGCAGTTATTTACTTATTAAGATGACTTATTATAACTTTATTTTTTGTGAAAAATATCTCACAAGCATATTAGTACATGGCAAAAAAAAAAATAATCGCAGACAATTTAGTCATCATATCATGATGATCTTATTGCAAGACAGCTACCAGTTTGTTGAGTTATCATTGCACCCCTTGCCAGTCCTTGTCGTGCCAAACATTTGGCATGACACGGAATACAATGAGTGGAATGTTAGCAAAACAGATTATACAATTCAGGCAAAAAACTGTAGGCTACTGCATGCATTGCTATTCTCAGGACACAGTTTGAACTGGCTTAAAATAGTTATTTATTTTTTATGTGCCAAATAGACGCGTACACTTTGAATGGAATCAATATAAGTTATAAATGAAGAGCTTTTTATTAAGACAGAAGGAGAAAGCAGGGGGGAGAAAGGCTCAAACTTGAGGATAAATATAGTCTAGTGTCGCAATAGTCAATGAAGAGTTATATGATCCCCCTGACGTATCCATCATTCTGAAACGGAGAGGCGCATTTAGATTGCACACTGACGGGTGAATGTCGCCACGCATGTCACTTTTAAAAGCAGTGGTTGGGGTTTCTAATAGGAGGCAGCGCCTTGCAAACATATGTACTCAAGCGTGTATACAGATGGTAACTCGAATAATAGACCCGAGCGCCCCTTTATAAAGCTGTAAGCAGCTCCTCAGATCACAACGTGTGTGCGCGCAGAGCCACTATACCCAAACGGAGAGGGACAGAGAGAGACAGAGGGAGAGAGCACGCGGGATTGTTTGTTACCGTTCCATTAATTCAAACGTTAACCTGATTGGGTAGAGAGAGGGCGGTAGAGAGAGTGAGAGAGAACTATGTCCCAATAGGCAAATCCTCTTCATATTAACCCGCCTCGAGATAATGATGTAAAAGACTCCTCCGTTCTTGCGCGTGATGCTGATCGCCGTAGAGATCTGCTGAAGGTGAATCAGAGGGAGATAAGGAGCGCGAGCGCAGAGAGCAGTGCGAGAGAGCAGAACAGAGGGCGAGAGAGAGAGCCGACGTGTCTCCAGCATCTCAGTTGACAAGTCGAGCAATAGTAAGCCATCAAGACCAACTCACTCTCTCTGACAGCGCACAAGGCAAGACACATATACAAGAGCTGTCGCCGGGAGAGAGTCTCCAGAAACTGCCACCCACTAAAGCAGCGTCTGGAGGAGAGGAAGTGCTATGGACAGGAGAATGAACTTGAACGGAGCGGGAGATATTTTCCACAAAACTCTCAGCGCAGTCTCCAACAAAAAGATGGACTCCTTCAGGTCGGCGGCTGGTGTTGACCTGCCGGGGTCCAGGGACCACCAGTCACCCATCAGCTGTTTCGACCAGACCGACTCGGACCCGATTCAACCCGGTGGACTGGCTGGGGGTCGAGGGGGACCGCTGGGTCTGCCTACGGGATCTTTGTGCGTCAAATTTGGAGAGAGCAGCAACAGGACCTCGGCGGCCGAGAGCAGTGGCGGGGAGCAGAGCCCGGACGATGACAGCGACGGCAGATGTGAGATGGTCCTCCTGGCCGACGGGAGAACGGTGGCCGCCGGTAAACCGGAGGGAGGTAAGAAAAACAAAGAGCAGAAAACTCTCAGACTAAACATCAACGCGCGGGAGAGACGGAGGATGCACGACCTGAACGACGCGCTGGACGAGCTGCGCTCTGTCATCCCATACGCGCACAGCCCCTCCGTGCGGAAACTCTCCAAAATCGCCACTTTGCTGCTCGCCAAAAATTACATCCTCATGCAGGCTCAGGCTCTGGAGGAGATGAGGAGGCTGGTGGCCTATCTGAACCAGGGCCAGGCCATCTCAGCGGCGTCTATACCCGCCACCACGGCTCTGGCTGCTCCGGGTCTACCAGGTCTGAGTGCGGGGATAAGTGCTTACGACCAGCCGCCTGTGTACCCCTTCGCCACCGGATTGGCCGGGTCATCCTGCCCCGACAAATGTGTCCTTTTCAACAACGTCACCTCGAGCCTGTTTAAACAATGCACTGACAAGCCTTAGCTGAATCATAACAACGGGCCGGTACCAGAGACTCAGAGAAGCACATCGAGAGCGAACAACACCACTTTTTAAAACAAACTACGACTTTGGAGAGAAGAGGTTCGAAGCCAGTGTAGACCGAGAAAAGTCAAGCCGATGATGAGTACATTTATAACATTTACAAATGCATTCGAAGAAGCGCTTTTTGTTCAGACAATACTTGATTGTGTATATATAAAGCATCCTTTAAGTGCTGGTATGAATGAAAGTGAAAAACCAAACAGAAATGTATGAGTGTCTTGCAAGTGGTGATGAATTGACAGTTGTTTATCACTTGCGCAAATATAGACCCTATATGAAGAGTTGTGACCTGACAAAAACATGCGGCCATTTCACTTGAATAGATGGAACAACTTAAGACATTAGTTAATATAAGAAACCACAACCTTGCTGCTTTACTTACTTTATTTATAACTTAAGAAGGTGTTTTCTTATTGGTGGTTATTTGGTGATCTTTTGAGAATGTATTGAGGAACTAAGAGTCTGAGGGAAAGCAAAGCGAACTAAAATGAATACGAAATTAGTTGTTTTTATCTTTCAATCCAGAGTTTATAGTCATTTACATATTTTTGTTGTATCAAACACTTGTGCTACATTGACAGTTTCCTTGGCACTGTACTATAATGACATTTGAGTCTCTAAAAACCTGTATGTTCAGTTCATGTTCTTTTAGATTTGTCCTTTTTTATTTATTGATTTGATGCATTTTATTTGCATGGAGGTACTGTATTCTGCATTAGCGACTTGTCTAATTTGCGTAATTTCTTACACACCCATGCAATAAGGCCGGAGTCTTGAGGGATCAGGCGCGCTGTCAGGTCAAGCAGTGGATTCTTGTAGATACATTAGTTATTAAAAGAATAAAGAGGGTAATTTGTATGTGTTTATGTGTTGGAAAGCTTTATTAAAATATTTTGAACAAAACGAATACCTTCGTCTGCTCGTCTGATGAAGTCACTGAAAGTGGAGTAATTTAAGAGAACGAAGCCGGGATTGAAATATATTCTTCAGAGAATGGCCATTTTGTCTCATTTATCTTCGAAAAATCTGAACGTGGTATAAGGAAATAATAAAAAATCTAAAAAAATATCTGAAGAAATGGGATTGTGCACCTGATTATCAACTAAAATATTATAACATTATAATTCACTATTCATGGGCCATAGCCTAAATAACAATCCATTTCAATTTCTCCTTTTCTCAGGTCATATTTTACTAAAACCAAAAAGTGCTTGTTGATCCGCGGAAAGTCGCCACATGCCAAGCATGTTGTAAAATAATAATGAGTTGATAATTTTATGCTCCATCACAAACGGTAACTTTTCTGGACCTTGAGATGTAAAGTCACACGAAGCCTTGGGAGCAAACGCCAGACGTGATGGGCAACGTTGCCCCGCGGCTAGAAGGACTTGTCTGTTAATATTACACCACAAAGCTCGGCCAGGCTTAATTATTATTATTAGAACAATTTCCATGACGCTGTCTAATAATTTGTTAATTCGACAACAACTGTGTATGAAAACTGTCGACTGAAATACCTACATTCGTTTAATGAAACACATCGTTAAGGCAATTAGACCTCCAGAATGTGATTAAGGAACATAATTACGACACTGTTCATTGCAGTAATTGGGTGTCTTTAATCACGACGTAGCACGGTGATCGGCGGCACTGCATTTGGTGTGTTTTGTTCTGCGTCTCTTGTCCATCAGCAGGACTGAGATTAAAAGACAGGGTCAAAGGGCAACCCCGGAAAATTGTGTTCAAACTGAAGCAATTGTCTATTATCCTAGAAATCACACATTTAATCCAATTGATGTAGGATAGACCACAATAGGAGCTGGTCAAAGAGGATATCTAGGAAATTGGATAAATAATCTGATCTACATTTTTAAGCCTTCAATTTTTCTCTCTGTTGCAAATGATTGCGACAACAGCAGGCTATTTGATACTGTGACGTTTCACAGCATCAGAAGATATTCAACCTTTTTTGATTAACTAAAATAAATTAAGAAATTAAAACAAAAGCAAACGACAGCAAAATAGATATTAACAACAATGATAATTATTGAAAAAATAATGGTATTTCAAGATAATATATTAGAACAAAGAGTTTTATTTCTTATTTTTTAATATTTGGTGCTATAGCCAATATTTTATCAAGTATTCTATGAAGTATTAAAAATCATATTTTGTTTATATCCATATTGAATATCTGAGCCACTTAGTCGGGTCTTCTAAGTAAAAGTAAACTATTTGATGGCAGTGGTCGTCAATGCAATGTTTCAGCACCATGGACAGCGCTAATCTTCGTTTTGAGACGTTTTCAGTGGGGCTTGCTGAAGACAACTGCAGAATGTTTTTTTTAACTGAACAACTACTTTAGAAGCAGATAAACATGGGTATATTGACACAGCTCTGTCAAATACCCTTTTGTCAGTAAACTATGGGATAAGTCTACTCTTTCTGGTCCATAGACAAATAACTAAACTATTTATCTGGTAAGCCTATAAGGCTGTCTATAATAATGGAAAAAAATTACTTAGAATTTATTTTGATTCATCTTTGAAATAAACAATTCAATTGAATTATAAAATACATGATAGTCTTTTCAATTGAAATGTATTTCACATAAATTCGAAATAACCAAAACATGTATTGTTTCTAAAGCAGAAACATGGATTTAGCATATAAATGCCATTGAAATATAGCCCAGTATGCCTCTATGTACATGTTGTCCATTTAAATAATTTACGTCTGATACATGAGGCTCAGAGAACTGAGGATATTACACACTGTAGAATATCCTAGATTATCATTTTTTTTTTTTAACACACATTTATTAGCAGTGTTTCCTTCAAGTGCGAGCCAAGATCATACAAAGTCCTGTACATTAGCCATCACTATTCTAAGGATCTGAATATCCATCTGACATGGTCTATTCTACCCAGTTCACGGCTTTGTCATATTTCTGTGCCAGTTTCCCATCTAGAACCCAGTGTGTGTATGTGAGCCATTTAGACAACAGAGTCATTATACTGTCCTATCGAATCCCATCAAGCGCATAAACGGCTTGAATCACCACACAATGAACCTTAATCAGGAGGGGAAATAATCAGGCACACATCAAGAATGGCTCTGGCATATAAATACTGTCAGCAATTACTGCTAGAAATCATCTCGTTTCATGAGCTGACACACAAGACTGGATTGTTTCAGCTTTCAGCTTTCAGCAATCTTTCCAGTAGTAAAATAACTACAGTGCACATTTTTACACACACCATAGTAATGACAGACAGCTAATTGTGCCATTGGAAACTGAGACTTCACAAAAACATTATGCAATATGCATTAATGCATAAATTACTGGAGAATTGAAACCATACCAATACTCACATTAGCCCAATAGAACCTCTTCCCCATGTGTGTGAGGAAGAACCAGAACCATATCAAAAGGAAACAGGAACTAGGCACCTATGGTAAAAAATAAAAACAGTTTAGTTTTCGAAAATATTTGTCAGAATGTGATGACTTCTACAGTGGTAAACTGTGTGAGGTACCTTGATATCATTGTGTTTGATCTGTTATCTTATTCTGAGTCTTTTGTTGTTTTCACTGATTCAGACCTGCAAGTTTGTTGAAGAGGGAGTGGAGGAGAGTTTGACTGTAATGTTTTTTCCCCATCACATCAGTTCATGCTGTATAAGTCATAGAGATAGATGAGTGTAGCTATGGTGTATTGTCTGAGCCAAAATGAGGACAGATTCCCAAACTCTGAACAGTACATTTATGGTTCTCTGGCTACTGTATGATGAGACAGTGGTTCACTAAGAGGAATAGAGGTAGGTATCTGACTGTCCCACCAGTGCTCAGTAGCCAGCAGGCTAACAGTAGCCAATAGCCATAATTTTATTCACAAATCTAATAAAGCCAAACCTGTCTTAAAGGTGTTTATGACTACACTCAGAGGTCATGAATAAAAGGGGAAAGATAAAAAAGCCCCCTTTTCATAAACCATAAAATATCCAATTGACCATATCTAGAGCCACCAGGGTACCTATCCATAACATGAATGTGATGTATGCTAAGGATGATAAACATGAAATACACATAAGCGCAGTGAATTTAACTGTCCCTTTCATATCAATAACAGACAAATACTCTGGGAATACTCTGGGACCCATGTCAGGTCATAACGGGGGAGTGAAGATACATGTCCTGCATTGGGCTCAGCCACCCAATATCAACCGCTGGGCTGTACAGATGTAGGATTGTAATTTGATCACTATTTTGTTGTGAGAATTTATTTTCCTGCCAGCAGGAAATGCAACCTTGTAGTGTATTTGAGGTTTAAAAAGGCTTCTAGTTTGTAATTTCCACTTTGACATTTCTGACTTGATTTGCCCAAACGAGAAATGTATCAACCCCTACACAAATGTCCATTAATTATAATCCACATTATAATGTACATTTCCTGTTGCTGCAGGATTCTTTTCCTGCCTTAGCAAACTGGCTCAAATTAAGATCCTACATCTGTAACTCACTTTGGTCAGGCACACGCTACCAATGTGTCATGTAGGTAACCTAGGCATGCAGGCTACACTGTTAATGCAACTCTACAGTACACTGAAAAGGGGGCAATACTGAGACTAGGACTGAGGGGCTTATCGAAACAAATGAGAAAGTAAACACAGCAAGTGAGATCAGATTAGGATTATATAAATATATACAGTGAGAATAGTTCATGTATGCTTATCCTAAGACTCTGTTTCACAATTGGAATGTGTTTTGCTCATTTGAAGGCAGTCTCAGGTCACTTGGAGGATGTTGTATGGTGGACCTAGGAGAGCTCTACTCCTAAAACGTCATTTCAGTGGCCTGAAATGAACTGCTGGCTGTGTGGTTTCTCTGACTGAATAAGAACTCATATAGAGTATGAGATGAATAAGTAACACGATCATTCTTCTACTCTCCATTGCTTTTTACTCTCCTTTCATTCATACATTATTTATTGTCAATTTGTCTACATGTTTACACACATCAGTTACACATACAGTATTTATCTAATATTAACAATCAGTGATGGATACATGTATAAATGTATTTGTTGTATTTGCTTGTCTTTGTGTTGTGATCTTTAGAGAGATTGTAAAGAGGATGTTTGAGTGTGTCAGCCTTGAGGTCAGGTGAACATATGGCTCTATGTTTATCTCTGACTGACTGACTGACTGACTGACTGGCTGACTGGCTGACTAGCTGACTGACTGACTGACTGACTGGCTGGCTGACTGACTGGCTGACTGACTAGCTGACTGACTGACTGACTGACTGGCTGGCTGGCTGACTTGCTGGCTGGCTGACTGACAAGCTGACTGACTGACTGACTAGCTGACTGACTGACTGACTAGCTGACTGACTGACTGGCTGACTAAGTGGCTGGCTGACTGGCTTACTGGCTGGCTGACTGGCTGACTGGCTGACTGGCTGATTGGTTGACTGGCTGACTGACTGGTTGACTGACTGGCTGACTGGCTGGCTGACTGACTGACTGACTGACTAGCTGACTGACTGACTGACTAGCTGACTGATTAAGTGTCGGCTGACTAAGTGGCTGGCTGACTGGCTGATTGGTTGACTGGCTGACTGACTGGTTGACTGATTGGTTGACTGGCTGACTGACTGGTTGACTGACTGGCTGACTGGCTGGCTGACTGGCTGACTGACTGCCTGCCTGACTGACTGACTGACTAGCTGACTGATTAAGTGTCGGCTGACTAAGTGGCTGGCTGACTGGCTGATTGGTTGACTGGCTGACTGACTGGTTGACTGACTGACTGGCTGACTGGCTGGCTGACTGGCTGGCTGACTGGTTGACTGGCTGACTGACTGACTGGTTGACTGGCTGACTGGCTGTCTGACTGGCTGACTGACTAAGTGGCTGGCTGACTGGATAACTGACTGACTGACTGACTGACTAACTGACTGGCTGACTGACTGACTGACTGATTGGTTGACTGGCTGACTGACTGGTTGACTGACTGGCTGACTGGCTGGCTGACTGACTGACTGACTGACTGGCTGACTGCCTGACTGACTAGCTGACTGACTAGCTGACTGACTGGCTGATTAAGTGGCGGCTGACTAAGTGGCTGGCTGACTGGCTGACTGACTGGTTGACTGACTGGCTGACTGGCTGGCTGACTGGCTGGCTGACTGGCTGGCTGGCTGACTGGTTGACTGACTGGTTGACTGACTGGCTGACTGGCTGGCTGACTGGCTGGCTGGCTGACTGGTTGACTGGCTGACTGACTGACTGGTTGACTGGCTGACTGGCTGTCTGACTGGCTGACTGACTAAGTGGCTGGCTGACTGGATAACTGACTGACTGACTGACTAACTGACTGGTTGACTGGCTGACTGGCTGACTGACTGGCTGACTGGTTGACTGGCTGACTGGCTGACTGGCTGACTGACTGTGTCCAATACGTGACCTAGTAATGTGTGAATATCCTCTCATCTGAAATATGTAATTATATAGTAACATCCAGAAACCTTCTCCCTCCCCTCCATATTAATCAGATTAAACCCTATTCAGCGTAATCTCCCAATCCCAGTTCACCGGTGGCGCTTTCCTTTGTGCCGTAATCTGATGTCCTTTTATTCCCCTGGGATTACAAGGCACCATCCGGCAGACACAGCAGTAATTTGTGGTGTTGGGAGTTGTTTGGTTATTTGGTTGTTCAGTTGTTTACTCCACTGAACCAATTCAACGTGAGGACAGGAGGACAAAGCCATAAACACAAGGTTGAGGGTCCTGATTAAAGGAGCAACATGTAATATTTTTTGCATTGTGATTTCAGAAAAATATTGGATTAAATGTCCTTGTGTTCATAGACTGTTCCTATGAAGCCAAGACACTAGATCAGATTACCAATAGTCTGGGAAAAGCTTTGAGGGTTTATCACAAATTGTTGTAAACAATTGTATCTTGAATTCTAAAACTGTTGAAAAAAATCATAGCTTATTTCACAATGAATTGTGTAAGCTTAATAATAACTTTGGATCCAGAAATATGCAAAAATATGTGAATGTGTGTAATAATCTAGATACCTCATCAGTATGCATGTGGTGACCTTCCCTGGGTGTCTCAGAGCTGTGGCCGGGTGGGATTCATCTCCTCTCTGTGATATTCATTAACCAGGGCTTCCACATTACACTAAAGACATGAAGATGACACAATTACCATGCAAGTCACTCACCACGCGCTCATCATCATCATAATGATCACACACTGCTATTGCTCATCATGTGACCATAGAGGGAAGAGACCAATGGAGAGGCCAGACTGAGGGGCAGACCAATCTATGACAGAAGGACAGCCTTTAGGAGACTCCTGCTTTGGGTAGTTTTAATTGTGAATGTTTACACATAAATCTGATCAGTTTTACAGTATACATGTTTACATATTTGCCCAAACATTTAACCTTTACCTGATTTTATTGTATGTTTTTGATTATAATCTGATCTAAAGATTAGGATTATGTGTCAAAAATATAGCAGAGGTTGTTTTTGTTACTGTAAATACAAACATCAAAACATTAAAATAAAGGAATTGTTTTCAAATCCATGGGGAGAAAACCTACATTCATTTGTATTTTATTTTAAATATTTTATTTATACATTTTCAGTTTTACAAACAGACAGATTACAACAGCCAACAAAACCTAGATAGATTTAAAGCTTTTTCAAATGCTGACAGCTAAACTTTCAGTCTAATATATAATATTAGAACCTCTTAAAAATGAATTTGCCTTAAGTAAAAAGACAAGCAAAGGAGACAGAACAGGAGTAATCTTTGAACAAAGCCAGATAAGCCTTGTGGGACCAATAATAAAACAGTAGAACAAACCCAGGTGTTCTGTTCACTGTAATATATCCTGTGTTTAATATCCATTACTAGATGTAATATGAGTGTTCTGTCTATGTGTGTGTGTGTGTGTGTGTGTGTGTGTGTGTGAGTGTCTGTGTGTATGCGCCTGTGCGTGTGTGTGAGTGAGGTTCCTAAAAGGCAAGAATGGCGTGGATGTGGATCCGGGGCCAGGCCAAGCGTAACCAGTGCTGCCCTGTGTCCTTGGCTTCTCCACAGCCTTCACCTAACACTGCTCACACTCACTGCACAACCGATTTTATGGCTAATTTCCGGCAATTTATCCTGGCAGTTTCAGAAGAGATTCCTGCGGGAATAATGTGCATAATTTGCATAAATCAGCCTGATAGAATGCATATCAGCGTGTAGCGGCCTGTCCGACGCCGAAGCGTTTACTTTGTAATCAAAACTGACTCTCTTCCACCTGCAGACACACCAGGGCCATGAGATGAGGCCCCGGGTTTAGGAACGTAATTACAATGGAGTCAAACACACACACACACACACACACACACACACACACACACACACACACACACACACACACACACAGACAGACAGACAGACATTCTCTACTGCTCCTCTGTATTTCGCCTGATCTTTCCAGTCCTTGGCTGATGTCTTGGCAGATCTCTCTCTGGTTGTGCTCTGTGTCCTGAAGCTCTGTGTTCTGTCCGAGCATATGGATTGGACTGTGGTGTAACAGGGGGAGAACAGCAGCAGTAATAGTGTGTCTGTTGGCCTGCTGAACCTCTCTGTGTCCGGTTGAGGAGAACAGACTGTGGTCAGCCCTCCTACTGCTGTTATCTAATGTGATGGACAGGAAAGCTCTACATATTCTAATCACACCGTGGTTACCATAATCACACTGTGGTTACCATAATCACACCGTGGTTACCATAATCACACCGTCGTCTTTGTTGGAGAGGAGGAAAAGAAGAACAGAGGGGGAATAAAAACACAACCAGGAAAAGAAGAACAGAGGGGGAATAAAAAGACGACCAGGAAAAGAAGAACAGAGGGGGAATAAAAAGACGACCAGGAAAAGAAGAACAGAGGGGGAATAAAAACACAACCAGGAAAAGCACTACAGGACAACCCATTCCTATTGGTCCTCTACTGTTGACTTCATGAGACCCTATCTCAGATGACAATAGTGTGTGTGAGTGCGTGTGTGCGTGTGTGTGTGTGTGTGTGCCTGTATATGTGTGTGTGTATATGTGTGTGACAGTCGTCTGCTACGCGGACGTTAATCACAGTAATACAGGCAGGAAAAGCGGCGGCTCACTGATTGAGCGCTAAATGACATGCCTTCCCTCACCCACCGAGACCAGCCCATCTGAGGGGTTCACCCACCGAGACCAGCCCCTGTCTGGGGGAGCGGAGATGGAGGAGAGGGGGTGTGGAGGTTCAGGCTGGTGCTGAGGAGCCATCCAGACAATAATTACTGGATGACTGCGGTCACATTAGGGTTCAGTCAAAGCAGATTAATTTAGACTGATAGCATTGCTGCCCTCATAAATGCAGATTTTCTTAATAAGAGTGAAATTGTGTCTCTGATGGGGTAAAGAGCTGAGAGGTTTCCTATATGGGGGCGATTCAGTGTGTGCATGTTGGCGGGCGTGTGTGCGTGTGTGTGTGTGTGTGCATGTGTGTGTGTGTGTGTGTGTGTGTGAGAGATGTGACATGAGTTTGTATGGCATGGGAGGTCCTCCTACAGTAGTTACCAAGAGACAGAGTGAATTACCCAGAGCAGAGGAAACAGCATCTGTTTGTGTGCTTGTGCCGAGCAAACAAGGCAATTTAGAACACACCAAGGGGGCAGCTAATGAACACAACCTTGTTCCCCCTGTCTCACACGCCTGGGTCTGAATATTCAACCACCAACACAGGGGAAGATGCTCTGCCTATGTGTATGGGGTGGGGACTGAGTGAGTGAGTATTTGTGTGTGTGTGCATGTGTGTGTAAATCTTTCATCATCACACACTGAGAGGCTTGCCAGAGATCCCTGGGTAGACCAATTGTGCGGCCTGTCACACAGTCTTTGTCTGTAACACCATGGCAACACCAACATGAAGACCCAGGGTTCCAAGTGTTCAACTGAGGGACACAATGTAATGGAATATATTCAAGTGGCTATGAACTGTATCTTACAACACCATTTCTGATGTTGGACACTATATAACCCTGAAGATCTGGATCCCTACATGCCTCACGGGTAGTTGGGCTAAATGTGTTCTAATGAGGCCTGCAGCGTGGCTCGCCAGTCGCTACCGCCACCATCTCTGTGACAAGCAGCCAAAGTGACACCCGATAAGGTTATGTGCCATTCTGAGCACAAAATGGCTGCCATGCACCAAGGCTAACCCAGGCCTTCACTTCATGTCACAGCCCAACACAGACCAGGACAGTACATTGGTGAGTGCTCATGTACTTCCAGGTCAGGAATGAAAGACAGACAAAATAAGTGCAAAAGAGGAGATTAATCCCAGTTATTACATTGATTAGATTTCCAGTGAGCTAATTAACAGATGTTAGGACACGGGCCCTGCCAAGGATCAGTGGGCACTAATGAGGACCAATCGGCTTCAGCGCTGTAATTTCACCACTAATGAGAGTGATTTAAATGTAAAGTTTGAAAGGAGGAAAGTGGGGTAGGAGGAATGGAGAGAGGGATGGAGAGAGGAATGGAGAGAGGGATGGAGAGAGGGATGGAGAGAGGGATGGAGAGAGGGATGGAGAGAGGGATGGAGGGGGTTAGTGGAGAAATCCCAGAGTGCCCTTGTCTTCTAGTCGTTCTCATTAGTACCATTAACAGTCATGTTTTACAACCTCAGCAAAAAGGAGAATTCAATTATCCAAAAGTTTTTTTTTGCACAATAAAAACATTTTATTATTAGTCAATTAACAGGACTGTTTAATGTCTGAAGGTCACACTGCCCCTTGTCTTGTGTTACGATAAGCACTTCCAGGAGTAACGGGGGCAGTATATTTTAATGGATGATCAGTGCTCTCTCTCTCCCTTCCCCCTCCCCCTCATGTTAATTCCTCCATCTCTTAGCCTAGCTGTGTGTAGAGTGACCTGAGGTGGTCTGTGATTCCCTCCCAGACGTGATGTCATCAATCAACCTCTTCCTGATGCTGTTGTAGTTCCCTGGACTGGAGGATCATCAGGACTCTGGTCACTGTGGAGGGAGTCTGGAGGAACATCAGGACTCTGGTCACTGTGGAGGGAGTCTGGAGGAACATCAGGACTCTGGTCACTGTGGAGGGAGTCTGGAGGAACATCAGGACTCTGGTCACTGTGGAGGGAGTCTGGAGGAACATCAGGACTCTGGTCACTGTGGAGGGAGTCTGGAGGAACATCAGGACTCTGGTCACTGTGGAGGGAGTCTGGAGGAACATCAGAACTCTGATCACTGTGGAGGGAGTCTGGAGGAACATCAGGACTCTGGTCACTGTGGAGGGAGTCTGGAGGAACATCAGGACTCTGGTCACTGTGGAGGGAGTCTGGAGGATCATCAGGACTCTGGTCACTGTGGAGGGAGTCTGGAGGAACATCAGGACTCTGGTCACTGTGGAGGGAGTCTGGAGGAACATCAGGACTCTGGTCACTGTGGAGGGAGTCTGGAGGAACATCAGAACTCTGGTCACTGTGGAGGGAGTCTGGAGGAACATCAGGACTCTGGTCACTGTGGAGGGAGTCTGGAGGAACATCAGGTCTCTGGTCACTGTGGAGGGAGTCTGGAGGAACATCAGAACTCTGGTCACTGTGGAGGGAGTCTGGAGGAACATCAGGACTCTGGTCACTGTGGAGGGAGTCTGGAGGAACATCAGAACTCTGGTCACTGTGGAGGGAGTCTGGAGGAACATCAGAACTCTGGTCACTGTGGAGGGAGTCTGGAGGAACATCAGAACTCTGGTCACTGTGGAGGGAGTCTGGAGGAACATCAGAACTCTGGTCACTGTGGAGGGAGTCTGGAGGAACATCAGAACTCTGGTCACTGTGGAGGGAGTCTGGAGGAACATCAGAACTCTGGTCACTGTGGAGGGAGTCTGGGAGAGGGTACTGTGGTTAAAGTACCCTTTAGTTCTAATGTCCTATTATGTTGAATTTGATTCTGTCGTTCTGTCTTTATGGAGAAAAAAAACAACTAAAGGAAGATTACTAAAGAAGCAGTTTGAGAGATTCCGAAGATTAGGTGGTGCGACAATGCAGAATAAGTGGCATATTAGCCCCTTACAAGTTAAAAGAGCAACTACTCCAGGACCAGAGAGAGAGAGAGA
>NW_028167153.1:0-10046 GCF_964263955.1 Coregonus lavaretus | reverse complement strand
AATGACGAGACAGCCTACAAGGAGGAGGTGAGGGCTCTGGGAGTGTGGTGCCAGGAAAATAACCTCTCACTCAACATCAACAAAACAAAGGAGATGATCATGGACTTCAGAAAACAGCAGAGGGTGCACCCCCCTATCCACATCGACGGGACCGCAGTGGAGAAGGTGGAAAGCTTCAAGTTCCTTGGCGTACACATCACCGACAAACTGAAATGGTCCACCCACGCAGACAGTGTAGTGAAGATGGCGCAACAGAGCCTCTTCAACCTCAGGAGTCTGATGAAATATGGCTTATCACCTAAAACCCTCACAAACTTTTATAGATGCACAATTGAGAGCATCCTGTCGGACTGTATCACCGCCTGGTACGGCAACTGCACCGCCCATAACCGCAGGGCTCTCCAGAGGGTGGTGCGGTCTGCCAAACGCATTACCGGGAGCAAACTACCCGCCTTCCAGGACACCTACAGCAACCGAAGTCACAGGAAGGCCAAAAAGATCATCAAGTACATCAACCACCCGAGCCATTGCCTGTTCACTCTGCTATCATCCAGAAGGCGAGGTCAGTACAGGTGCATCAAAGCTGCGACCGAGAGAATGAAAAACAGCTTCTATCTCAAGGCCATCAGACTGTTAAATAGCCATCACTAGCACATTAAAGGCTGCTGCTGCCTGTTGAAATCACTGGCCACTTTAAGAAATGGAACACTAGTCACTTTAATAATGTTTCCATTTCTTGCATTACTCATCTCATATGTAAATACTGCATTCTATTCTATAATACTCTACTGTATCTTAGTCCATGCCGCTCTGTCATTGCTTGTCCATGTATGTATATATTCTTAAATCCCATTCCTTACTAGTTTTGTGTGTATTGGGTATATGTTGAGAAATTGTTAGATATTACTTGTTAGATATTACTGCACTGTCGGAGCTAGAAGCACAAGCATTTCGGTACACACGCTATAACATCTGCTAAACACGTGTATGTGACAAATACGATTTGATTTGATTTGATTTGATGTTCTTGCCACATGGGAAGATAGAAGATGTTCAAAGAGTAGAAGAAGAAATTAAATCCTTTCATGCCTTTTAAACTGACAGACAACAAATGCTTCTGTATCCTTTCTGTCCTTCTGTCTGAAGTGGTTAAATATATAGACCAGGAATGCATCCCTAATGGCACCCTATTCCCTATATAGTGCACTACTTTAGACCAGAGAATGGCACCCTATTCCCTATATAGTGCACTACTTTAAACCAGAGAATGGCACCCTATTCCCTATATAGTGCATTACTTTAGACCAGAGAATGGCACCCTATTCCCTATATAGTGCACTACTTTAGACCAGAGAATGGCACCCTATTCCCTATATAGTGCACTACTTTAGACCAGGGAATGGCACCCTATTCCCTATATAGTGCACTACTTTAGACAAGAGAATGGCACCCTATTCCCTATATAGTGCACTACTTTAGACCAGAGAATGGCACCCTATTCCCTATATAGTGCACTACTTTAGACCAGAGAATGGAACCCTATTCCCTATATAGTGCACTACTTTAGACCAGAGAATGGCACCCTATTCCCTATATAGTGCACTACTTTAGACCAGAGAATGGCACCCTATTCCCTATATAGTGCACTACTACTTTAGACCAGAGAATGGAACCCTATTCCCTATATAGTGCACTACTTTAGACCAGAGAATGGCACCCTATTCCCTATATAGTGCACTACTTTAGACCAGAGAATGGCACCCTATTCCCTATATAGTGCACTACTACTTTAGACCAGAGAATGGCACCCTATTCCCTATATAGTGCACTACTTTAGACCAGAGAATGGCACCCTATTCCCTATATAGTGCACTACTTTAGACCAGAGAATGGCACCCTATTCCCTATATAGTGCACTACTTTAGACCAGAGAATGGCACCCTATTCCCTATATAGTGCACTACTTTAGTCCAGAGAATGGAACCCTATTCCATAAATATAGTGCACTACTTTAGACCAGAGAATGGCACCCTATTCCCTATATAGTGCACTACTTTAGACCAGAGAATGGCACCCTATTCCCTATATAGTGCACTACTTTAGACCAGAGAATGGCACCCTATTCCCTATATAGTGCACTACTTTAGACCAGAGAATGGCACCCTATTCCCTATATAGTGCACTACTTTAGACCAGAGAATGGCACCCTATTCCCTATATAGTGCACTACTTTAGACCAGAGAATGGCACCCTATTCCCTATATAGTGCACTACTTTAGACCAGAGAATGGCACCCTATTCCCTATATAGTGCACTACTTTAGACCAGAGAATGGCACCCTATTCCCTATATAGTGCACTACTTTAGACCAGAGAATGGCACCCTATTCCCTATATAGTGCACTACTTTAGACCAGAGAATGGCACCCTATTCCCTATATAGTGCACTACTTTAGACCAGAGAATGGCACCCTATTCCCTATATAGTGCACTACTTTAGACCAGAGAATGGCACCCTATTCCCTATATAGTGCACTACTTTAGACCAGAGCCCTATGGGACCTAGTCAACAGTAGTGCACATTCTATGAAATAGGGTGCAATTAGAGATCCTGTATATGTTAGTATCTATCTATTACTCCTATTTACATGTATGTATTAGTATCTATCTATTTATTAATGTATATATTAGCATCAGTATATTACCATGAGTACGCTATATAGGACCTAGTCAACAGTAGTGCACATTCCAGGAAATAGGGTGCCATCTGAGCCATAGACACATAATGTTGTCGGCCTCCCTTCAGCCCTGTATCTCCCGTCAACACAGCCTTTCAAACTCATGGCTCCTCTCCAAGCTTCCCACACACTTTGGAACGGAACACTATATACTTAGAACTGAAGACCGAGTTCTAGATTCTTTCACTGTGTTCTATTCCAAGATTTCCATCACAACACAGCCCTGACCCATATATTGCTGGTGAAATTAAGTTTTCTAACACGCAGGTATTTAAGAAAAGAGAAAGTAGAGGATAATGGAACTTAATATGATCATTCAAAAATAATAATGGTCTCAATTTCAAAGTAATTGCGTGTCGTTAATATCAACGCATTCGTGATTTAAAAAATCAGGAGTACTTAGCTCTGAAGCTTGTTAGATTGATTAGTTAGCTGATTGATCTTCATGGTACATTACAAACGAAGACGTTGCTATAGTTAATGATGAGCCCTGTTCATTACCCTGTCATCCTCCTGCACGACTCATCACACCCACTCTATTGAAAATCCCAAGTAGCACCCTATTCCCTATATAGTGCACTTATTTTGGTCAAAAGAAGTGGACTATGTAGCGAAGCAGGTACCGTTTGGGACTCACACACTAGGCAAAGTCAACTGCAGAGCCCTTCTTCCTTTGACACACAAAGCCCTCACTTTACACATGAAAATGAACCACAATACAAACATAACTAGATGATCCAGAAGCACTCCTGGTAGACACATACTGACAGTGCCTTCGGAAAGTATTCAGACCCCTTGACTTTTTCCACATTTTGTTACGTTACAGCCTTATTCTGAAATTGATTAAATTGTTCTTTCCCCCTCATCAATCTACACACAATACCCCATAACGACAAAGCAAAAACAGGTTTTTAGAAAAAACTACGCAGAAAAAATATAATCCATTTTAGAAGAAGGCTGCAACGTAACAAAATGTGGAAAAAGTAAAGGTGTCTGAATACTTTCTCAAGGCGCTGTACCTTTACCTTATCTGTACCTTAACAAACTGACCTGTATCTTTACCTTAACAAACTGACCTGTATCTTTACCTTAACAAACTGACCTGTATCTCTACCTTAACAAACTGACCTGTATCTTCACCTTAACAAACTGACCTGTATCTCTACCTTAACAAACTGACCTGTATCTGTACCTTAACAAACTGACCTGTATCTTTACCTTAACAAACTGACCTGTATCTTTGCCTTAACAAACTGACCTGTATATTTACCTTAACAAACTGACCTGTATCTTTACCTTAACAAACTGACCTGTATCTTTGCCTTAACAAACTGACCTGTATCTTTACCTTAACAAACTGACCTGTATCTGTACCTTAACAAACTGACCTGTATCTTCACCTTAACAAACTGACCTGTATCTTCACCTTAACAAACTGACCTGTATCTTCACCTTAACAAACTGACCTGTATCTTCACCTTAACAAACTGACCTGTATCTTTACCTTAACAAACTGACCTGTATCTTTACCTTAACAAACTGACCTGTATCTTTACCTTAACAAACTGACCTGTATCTTTACCTTAACAAACTGACCTGTATCTTCACCTTAACAAACTGACCTGTATCTTTACCTTAACAAACTGACCTGTATCTTTACCTTAACAAACTGATCTGTATCTTTACCTTAACAAACTGACCTGTATCTTTACCTTGTTAATATTCTATGATTGCTAGTAACACCTATTAAGAAAAGGTTCTACATAATCATGGCTATGTGATTGTCTGTCTTGTTAGTTGAATGCACTTTAGTAAGACTAAGCAGATATGAGCGTCTGCTGAATGATATTTTAAAAAAATTATAATACAAAAACAAAGTTAATTACCACCACCAGAATTAGACGAGAGTGTGTTCACCAGGCTTCGTATAACAAAATAAAAAAAGTGTTACTACAATCCTTAACAGCGGACGTTTGTAAGCAGAGGGGTGGTTTTGGCTATCCAATTAGGTACAGTGGGGAGAACAAGTATTTGATACACTGCCGATTTTGCAGGTTTTCCTACTTACAAAGCATGTAGAGGTCTGTAATTTTTATCATAGGTACACTTCAACTGTGAGAGACGGAATCTAAAATTCCAAAAATCCAGAAAATCACATTGTATGATTTTTAAGTAATTAATTTGCATTTTATTGCATGACAAAAGTATTTGATACATCAGAAAAGCAGAACTTAATATTTGGTACAGAAACCTTTGTTTGCATTTACAGAGATCATACGTTTCCTGTAGGTCTTGACCAGGTTTGCACACACTGCAGCAGGGATTTTGGCCCACTCCTCCATACAGACCTTCTCCAGATCCTTCAGGTTTCGGGGCTGTTGCTGGGCAATACGGACTTTCAGCTCCCTCCAAAGATTTTCTATTCGGTTCAGGTCTGGAGACTGGCTAGGCCACTCCAGGACCTTGAGATGCTTCTTACGGAGCCACTCCTTAGTTGCCCTGGCTGTATGTTTCGGGTTGTTGTCATGCTGAAAGACCCAGCCACGACCCATCTTCAATGCTCTTACTGAGGGAAGGAGGTTGTTGGCCAAGATCTCGCGATACATGGCCCCATCCATCCTCCCCTCAATACGGTGCAGTCGTCCTGTCCCCTTTGCAGAAAAGCATCCCGAAATAATGATGTTTCCACCTCCATGCTTCACCGTTGGGATGGTGTTCTTGGGGATGTACACATCCTTCTTCTTCCTCCAAACACGGCGAGTGGAGTTTAGACCAAAAAGCTCTATTTTTGTCTCATCAGACCACATGACCTTCTCCCATTCCTCCTCTGGATCATCCAGATGTCATTGGCAAACTTCAGACGGGCCTGGACATGCGCTGGCTTGAGCAGAGGGACCTTGCGTGCGTTGCAGGATTTTAATCCATGACGGCATAGTGTGTTACTAATGGTTTTCTTTGAGACTGTGGTCCCAGCTCTCTTCAGGTCATTGACAAGGTCCTGCCGTGTAGTTCTGGGCTGATCCATCACGATACTGACTGGTTTTCTGATCCATGCCCCTACCTTTTTAAAAAAAGTATCTGTGACCAACAGATGCATATCTGTATTCCCAGTCGTGAAATCCATAGATTAGGGCCTAATTTATTTATTTTAATTGACTGATTTCCTTATATGAACTGTAACTATATTTGAAATTGTTGCATGTTGAGTTTAGAATTTTGTTCAGTATAAATGTTCTTTCCCTCTGTCTAACAGATAAGCTACAGTAGACAAGATCTGAGAGAACTGCCTTCCACTGATTCCCAGCATGCACACCTCTGAGAAAGAAAGAGGGAGTGAAACAGACTTCTTCTGTTTTAATGAAGTCATCTAACAAGGCTTTCAAATTCTGCTTTTCCAGACTCCACACAAGACATTTCTAATGTAACTTGTCATGGAGAAGATGTCTTGTTCTAATCTTCCCTCTCTCACTGTTTCTCTCTCTGTCCCTCAGCTTTCTGTTTCCCTCAGCTCTCTGTTTCCCTCAGCTCTCTGTTTCCCTCAGCTATCTGTGTCCCTCAGCTCTCTGTTTCCCTCAGCTCTATGTTTCCCTCAGCTCTCTGTTTCCCTCAGCTCTCTGTTTTCCTCAGCTTTCTGTTTCCCTCAGCTCTCTGTTTCCTTCAGCTCTCTGTGTCCCTCAGCTCTCTGTGTCCCTCAGCTCTCTGTGTCCCTCAGCTCTCTGTGTCCCTCAGCTCTCTATTTCTCTCAGCTCTCTGTGTCCCTCAGCTCTCTATTTCCCTCAGCTCTCTATTTCCCTCAGCTCTCTATTTCCCTCAGCTCTCTCTTTCCCCCAGCTCTCTGTTTTCCTCAGCTTTCTGTGTCCCTCAGCCCTCGGTTTCCCTCAGCTCTCTGTTGCCCTCAGCTATCTGTTGCCCACACATCTCTATCGACAAGGGACTGTGAGAGGAATAGGGAGAAAGTGCTAGAAAAAAAATCTACTGGGAAGATTATGGAAGTATGCCTCCTCACTTTCTCTTTCTCCCCCCGTTTCTCTCTGTTTTATCTCTTTCTTTCTGTCTCCGTGTCTCCCTGTCTCACAGTCTCCCTGTCTCCCTGTCTCCCTGTCGCCCTGTCTCCCTGTCTCCCTGTCTCCCTGTCTCCCTGTCTCACAGTCGCCCTGTCTCCCTGTCTCCCTGTCTCACAGTCTCCCTGTCTCCCTGTCTCACAGTCTCCCTGTCTCCCTGTCTCCCTGTCGCCCTGTCTCCCTGTCTCCCTGTCTCCCTGTCTCACAGTCGCCCTGTCTCCCTGTCTCCCTGTCTCCCTGTCTCCCTGTCTCCCTGTCGCCCTGTCTTCCTGTCGCCCTGTCTCCCTGTCTCCCTGTCTCCCTGTCTCACAATCTCCCTGTCTCCCTGTCTCCCTGTCTCCCTGTCTCCCTGTCTCACAATCTCCCTGTCTCCCTGTCTCCCTGTCTCCCTGTCGCCCTGTCTCCCTGTCTCCCTGTCGCCCTGTCTCCCTGTCTCCCTGTCTCCCTGTCTCACAATCTCCCTGTCTCCCTGTCTCCCTGTCTCCCTGTCTCCCTGTCTCACAATCTCCCTGTCTCCCTGTCTCCCTGTCTCCCTGTCTCCCTGTCTCCCTGTCTCCCTGTCTCACAATCTCCCTGTCTCCCTGTCTCCCTGTCTCCCTGTCTCCCTGTCTCCCTGTCTCCCTGTCTCACAATCTCCCTGTCTCCCTGTCTCCCTGTCTCCCTGTCGCCCTGTCTCCCTGTCTCCGTGTCTCCCTGTCTCACAGTCTCCCTGTCTCCCTGTCTCCCTGTCTCCCTGTCTCACAGTCTCCCTGTCTCCCTGTCTCCCTGTCTCCCTGTCTCCCTGTCTCCCTGTCTCACAATCTCCCTGTCTCCCTGTCTCCCTGTCTCCCTGTCGCCCTGTCTCCCTGTCTCCCTGTCTCCCTGTCTCCCTGTCGCCCTGTCTCCCTGTCTCCCTGTCTCCCTGTCTCACAATCTCCCTGTCTCCCTGTCTCCCTGTCTCCCTGTCTCCCTGTCTCACAATCTCCCTGTCTCCCTGTCTCCCTGTCGCCCTGTCTCCCTGTCTCCCTGTCTCCCTGTCTCACAATCTCCCTGTCTCCCTGTCTCCCTGTCTCCCTGTCGCCCTGTCTCCCTGTCTCCCAGTCTCCCTGTCTCCCTGTCTCCCTGTCGCCCTGTCTCCCTGTCTCCCTGTCTCCCTGTCTCACAATCTCCCTGTCTCCCTGTCTCCCTGTCTCCCTGTCTCCCTGTCTCACAATCTCCCTGTCTCCCTGTCTCCCTGTCTCCCTGTCGCCCTGTCTCCCTGTCTCCCTGTCTCCCTGTCTCACAATCTCCCTGTCTCCCTGTCTCCCTGTCTCCCTGTCGCCCTGTCGCCCTGTCTCCCTGTCTCCCTGTCTCCCTGTCTCCCTGTCGCCCTGTCTCCCTGTCGCCCTGTCTCCCTGTCTCACTGTCTTCCTGTCTTCCTGTCTCCCTGTCGCCCTGTCTCCCTGTCGCCCTGTCTCCCTGTCTCCTCTCGTCTCAGTATTGATTCCATCGAGCGAGGCAGGAGATGGTAGGAGAATTGTTTGCTATGAGATAATTGTCCCATCTTTGGCGCCGTGATGAGTGCTTGACACTATCAATTATTTATTTATTAACGTCTGTGAGGATGGGAGAGAGAGACAGAGAGAGAGAGAGAGACAGAGAGAGAGAGATAGAGAGAGAGAAACAGAGAAAGAGAGACAGAGAGAGAGAGTGAGAGAGAGAGAGAGAGAGAGAGAGAGAGAGCGGAGAGAGAGTGAGAGAGAGAGAGAGAGAGAGAGGGAGAGAGAGAGAGAAAGAGAGAGAGAGAGGAAAGACAGAGAGAGACAGAGAGAGAGAGAGCGAGACAGAGAGAAAGTGGTTAAACAAATGGAAAGAGAGACTTATTGATTGTATGGAGGGCGTTAGGGGTGAAATAACTGGGTTCAGAATACATATGTGCAGTAATATCTTTCTGCTGTAATATGAGCAGGTTCTGACTCCTAAATGTTTCCTCTGCCATGCCAACAGTCTCCTCACAAAATGAATGGGAGAACGTATCACTTTGTTATAACAGGACAGTTTGAACGTTGAAATGAAGAAAGCATTCAATGTAAACATAGGCCAAAACCCGGTTAAACGATAATGGAAATTATTATCAAGATAAGATCTGAATTTAATGCCTCAATTATTGATCACATTTTCGAGCACTTTCTCCATCTTCATTAGGTAATTCTCTTCAGATAGTAAACAGTGGATGGGAGACGGAGATTGAGGTCAGTCAATTGTTGAAAAGTTTGTGTTTAAATTATTGTTCAAACATTTGTGTTGGAGTATGCCTTGTGATGCTTGTTCACACATAGTTTGTGATTAAATGTCAATTTTGTAAGTTTTACTCAACACCAACTATCTCTCAACATCTCTCACCTACTGAACATAGCTATCTCTTTTTATCTCCATTGATTGTTATATAATTTCCCTCTCTCACAAATGCCTTTTGTTGTTGTTGCTACTGTACCAAACATTAGCGCTAAAGTGTGAATGCTGAAAGTGCTAAATGCGTTGCCTTAAGATAGTTAGTGGAAGATGCTTTTCTCTACTCTCTCCACTCCAATCCATTATGCAAACGTCCAACTCCAGCAACCGCCTACCGTCTACTGCCATCAAACACTAGCTTTTACTGTCCAACCAAATCTGTTTTCACCTCAAATACCATCGCAGAGAAAAAGGTGTTTACCTCATCATCATAAGGGTGGTTTGGTATCTAGAGCATGCTAACAGGGGTCCTACCTACTAACACTGCTCTGAACTGCACTCAACCATGTGAATATTGCTTCAGTTTCTGCCTGATTCCCTGAACTAAGAAAAATGAACTAAGAAGGGAGGAAGGGATTGAGAGAGGCCCATGAGAGACAGAGAGACAGAGAGACAGAGAGAGAGACAGAGAGACATAGTCATAGAGAGAGACAGAGAGACAGAGAGACAGAGAGACAGAGAGACAGAGACAGAGACAGAGATAGAGACATAGAGAGAGACAGAGAGACAGAGAGACAGAGAGAGAGAGAGAGAGAGAGAGAGAGAGAGAGAGAGAGAGAGAGAGAGAGAGAGAGAGAGAGAAGAGAGAGAGAGAGAGAGAGAGACAGAGAGACAGAGAGAGAGACAGAAAGAGAGAGAGAGAGAGACATAGAGAGAGACAGAGAGAGAGAGAGAGAGACAGAGAGAGAGAGAGAGAGAGAGAGAGAGAGAGAGAGAGAGAGAGAGAGAGAGAGAGAGAGGAGAGAGAGAGAGGAGAGAGAGAGAGAGAGAGAGAGAGA
>NW_028167154.1:10000-40120 GCF_964263955.1 Coregonus lavaretus | reverse complement strand
GGCATAGGATCCTACAGGTGCTTCAGAGTTCAGGGGGTGAGAAAGCTGCAAAATGTTGCCACTGGATGTAGTGTTGAGCCACTGTCCAATCCTGTTCTGATTAACATCCTGTTGGTTCATAGAACAAGATAACAGTATACAGGAGTCAGCTCTTTTCATGACATTTCTATCTGCAACATCGGCCTACTGAAGGGGGCCCAGAACACACAAAGCTGATTGGAAGTATTTAGCTAACCTCTACAGTAGGTGGAAATTAATGACGACCTAGCTAGCGGGTGGAGTCCTAATGTTGCAGTATTTACAGTGACAGTCATCATAAAGTTAGACTTGGAAGGGTCTTACCTCAAGTTCCACAATGTTGTACTGTGAAGGGCAAAGACAAGAGATGGGTTCATGAATAACT
The DNA here is from genome assembly GCF_964263955.1 of Coregonus lavaretus. Classification (NCBI taxonomy): domain Eukaryota; kingdom Metazoa; phylum Chordata; class Actinopteri; order Salmoniformes; family Salmonidae; genus Coregonus; species Coregonus lavaretus. The sequence continues at coordinate 39,717 of NW_028167154.1, read as the reverse complement.
CCAAAACATCAGAGGAGCATAACGATCTACAACTATAGGAACTAGACAGGTGATTGGCTTAGTGGGACTAATGTCAATTTAGTACATGAATTCAGTCTCAGGAAAAGATGATCCCATACATTCCAATCTGACCTATATGAATGGAAACCCCATGTCCTGACTGATTGCTGTACCTTGTGTTACATAATACTTGATTGCTATTGTCGTATCGGGTGAATGTGGCAATTATTGCTATCAACAAAGAGTCCGCTTATGCTGCACAATGATTAGAGGCTTTTATTAATATCACAAGGTTACAGCATAAGTTACAGACTCGCGGTGTCTGGAGAACGGCGTCCCAGATTGCAATGGCCGTTCTGTCTCTTTCATTTAGCCCCTACTTATAAACAATGCAAAAAGATGGGCTCCCTCTTCTGGCCAATCACCAGTCTCCCCTGTCTACAACACACTTCCTGTCTGTTGTATGTGACGTTACACTAAAACATTCCCTCTTGATACTAAAATCAACATTCTTTCAGTTCCACTTAAAAACATTTAACAACGTCATAATCTCAATACACGACACTATGCCCATCACAGTTGTGATACTTCTGTATCCGTATTTTGGTTTGAAATAGTAGACACCGATCTGAAGGACTGTTTTCAATATTACATTTTCAACACTCACCAGCTGATTGACAGGGCTAAAATTGGTATCCAAGGTGACGACTCTAAAATGCACTGTAAAAAGCCAATGACAAGAAAATGAGAATTTTAGAAGCATCATGTCGGACAACTGAAAATTCCAAGGTTTCCAGAAATCCTGGTTGGAGGATTCCCATCCTGATTCCAGGAATCTTTCACACGGCATTTCTGGAAAACCAGGGAAACTGGTGAAGTAAGCAGAACTTGTCACAGCTACTCTGGATAATATTTTACACTGTTGGTACTAAGGCCCCAATTCAATCAATTGCAGATGAAGGAAAACTGCACTGCGAGTTCTGAATATATTTACACTATCCAATTACGTCCATGAGAGGAACATCTCGTAACATGTGGCATGTCGGTTCAAACTCCGTTCCAGTGTACATATCCTGAGTGACCCCACAGTGGGTTTTTTCCTGTATCTGCACCCCATTCCTGTATGAAGCTTTTCAGGCGTCCGTTTCCCTCTCCAATGTTCATAAGCCACGCATGACTTGTTAGAACAGAGTGGACAGGACCAGGCACCAATCAGACTGGGGGAAGATCATTAACAATGATGTGTTCTTTTCTACACAGAAGATCATACAACTATTGCCTGATGATCTTCTGAAGTTCCCAATACCTTCCAATCACTTCAAACCAGACTAAAGGTGTACTGGCTCTAACATCACCTGTTTGTCCTGGGTTATAGATTGGTTTGTCCGTTTGGATGAATGTCATGGGGCTGTAGGGTTTGATCATGACCTTCCTCTCCTCTGTTGATAGAAACGTGTCACCTCGAACCTCCACCTTGAAGTTTTGCACTTTGCCACTCTTCACATGAGGGGCCTGTCAGGGAGGAAGAGCGCAACACTGGTGAACTAATGGACCAACAACATAGGACATTAAGATGTGGTGCCGTGTGGCCCAGTTGGTAAGAGCGTGCCACTAGCAACTTCAAGGTAGAGCGTTTAACTCCTGCAGGGATCACATTATGCACTCCCCTTATTGGAAGTTGCTTTGGAGAAGTGTCATATATCAATTGTCTAGATAGTATATAGTAGCATTCAATCAAAACCTGGTACAAATTTGAGCCTGAATCCCAGAAAAGTTCTGGTAGGCCACCACATTGATATTTCCCATAAAATAAGATGGCATTGCACCAAGAAACTAAGAGATTCAAAGCTGAGAAGTCCAGTCCACTCTTATTGGAATGGTTGTGGATGTCCACCAGTGCTGGGCTGACCTGAAACTGGAAGCAGCGATGAAACTCTTGGTCAGAACTCTTGTGGAGAAGTATTTTGTTCTGCCCGTCAGCCATCAGAGATATGGTCATGACCAGGGTCTCGTTGGGCTGCAGAAGGCTGGCACAAAGCTTGGCCTCTGAGCCTGCCTGGATCACTGCAGGAATGGCTACCATATAAACCCTACAGAGAACACAGGAAAATCACTACCTAATGAGTTGATACCTCTAAACACAAACCTAGGTGAAAAATACTGTGGAGATAAAGATCTGCAGAAAGATTGCTCTAAATCTGCTCCAACAGAGAGAGCGTTAAACCAAGACGAGAGACTTAAGTGTGATGACTAAATTCTAACTTCTGTGACTGCAGATTTACTTACGGTCCTGCAGTTTCTTGACAGACACAAATCCAGTGAATGCAGGCAAAGAGTATCCATCTCCAAACCTGAAGCCCAGGAAGAACCATGACTAAAGGAGAAAAATAAACAGATACAGATTGTCAATTGACTAACTAAGGTAAAGAGAATTAGGTTAAGGTTAGGAAATTGGTTAGCTAATAAAATAAAAATCTACCAGGGGAGGTGGTACTTAACAACATCTGAAATTATTTCCTGGGGGATGCAAACCATCCATTCCTTATCAGAACTGACCATCCACTGATATACAGGCAGAAGCATCCCCAAACAGGCACCAACCTGGTCTCAGAGCATTTCGTATTATTCTGTATGTAAACCCAAGACACTCCATTAAGTAAATGTTACATTTCGTATGGTATGTATTACATTTGTGGATGTCAGTCATCCATTTCGTACGATATGTTACAAACTTGCCTAATGAACATCTTACAAATTCCAATTTGTTGTGGCCAACGTTAGCTAGATAGCCTAGATAATGTTAGCTAGGCATTAGGAGTTAAGGTTAGACAAGAAGCTAAGCATGTCCAACGTAGCTAAACAGTAGTAAGTAGTTGAAGTTGCTTATTACCCAAATTGTTAAAGTCGTCAGCGTTATACACCCACCCAAAACATTAACTATTTTGGTTTTGGCTTAAGTAACGGTCGGTCTTATGTAACAGTACCAAACATAACATCCTACACTAGTGTCCCGGATTTACATTTACTATGTTACATCTAGTCCATGAGACCAGGCTGTAGACACAGGTCGGTAAAAAGGCTCAACTGCATTTAGGTTATTGTTTTACTTCTAGACTGAGATACAATATATCGGTCTAGAAACTGGGCGCCAAACACAGATTGCAGATGTTTGTCTAGCGTGCACATACATAAGCAATTCTGTTGCTAAACCCTTTTGGATTGCATTTGGTATAGCCTGTAAAAGACCAGATGCAAGTAGAAATGTTAGGCACTAACTTTTTAAAAGTTAATCGCCGACCTGTTGTTATAGGTATAAGATTGCGCAACAAATTGCCATAACACCCGTGGCCTAGGCATACTCACCACCGCGGATTGTTTGTGGACTCAGTAGAAAGGAAGTACAGACTGTCGGTCACGTCCCTATAAATATCCTTAGTTCCGGACTTTTTTCTAATTACTAAACGCTCGCACCTGCTGGATATTCAGGGGATTCGATTAGACTGAACGCCCATTTCAAATGCCGGATCATATTGTCAACAAGGCAGCATGGTGCATATTTCATGAACATAGGCCTACAACATGTTTTTCCATAAAATGTTTGAATTTTCAAACACTTGGAAGGCAGCTGAAGCACATATGGGGATTTTATCAAGACCAAACACTTAGGCCTATGCATATGAAAACTCAGAATCCTAAATCATTACTCTGCATGCTTGACCAAGATCACTTTGTTTTGAGTCAATTTCATCTGCTTTTAAAGGGGTACCTGGCTCATGCCCCAGAGGCATCCCGGCCACTTTTCAGCCACGGCAAACTCCTCCCACCGGGGTAACGTGGGCCAGATAATTTAATCCCCTCCCATCACGCCATTAAACTCTGTAGTCACCATTGGCCTCATGGTAAAATCCCTGAGCAGTTTCCTTCCTCTCCGGCAACTGAGTTGGGAAGGACGCCTGTATCTTTGTAGTGACTGGGTGTATTAACACACCATCCAAAGTGCAATGAATAACTTCACCATGTTGAAAGGGATATTCAATGTCTGCTTTTTTATTTTTACCCATCTACCTACTCATCTGCCCTTCTTTGTGAGGCATTGGAAAACCTCCCTAGTTTTTGTGGTTGAATCTGTGTTTGAAATTCACTGCTCGACTGAGGACCTTACAGATAATTGTGGGTTACAGAGATGAGGTAGTGCTACTTATGTGACTTGTTAAGCACATGTTTACTCCTGAACTCATTTAGGCTTGCCATAACAAAGAGGTTGAATACTTATTGACAAGACATTTCAGCTTTTTATAAATAAATAAAAAATGCTGTAGGCCAGTGACAAAAAAAAAAAAACTCAATTTAATCGATTTTAAATTCAGGCTGTGTGGAAAAAGTCAACGGGTGTGAAAACTTTCTGAAAGCACACACACTCTTACTGCACCATGTCTTCCTTTGAACATGAATATGAATAAAATCTTGACATGCCTTCTCCTCTACCCCCCTCCTCCAGACCAAGGTGAAGTTCCTTGACATGCCTTCTCCCCTACCCCCCTCCTCCAGACCAAGGTGAAGTTCCTTGACATGCCTTCTCCCCTACCCCCCTCCTCCAGACCAAGGTGAAGTTCCTTGACATGCCTTCTCCCCTACCCCCCTCCTCCAGACCAAGGTGAAGTTCCTTGACATGCCTTCTCCCCTACCCCCCTCCTCCAGACCAAGGTGAAGTTCCTTGACATGCCTTCTCCCCTACCCCCCTCCTCCAGACCAAGGTGAAGTTCCTTGACATGCCTTCTCCCCTACCCCCCTCCTCCAGACCAAGGTGAAGTTCCTTGACATGCCTTCTCCCCATCCCCCCTCCTCCAGACCAAGGTGAAGATCCTGAAGCAGACGTCGGTGATGCTCCAGAGCGTTTCTAGGACACTTGAAAAAGGAGAGCCTCACACTCTAGGAGCTCAGATGTAATAATTTAATAACCATCATTTGGACAGACAAGCTGTCTTCATCAGGGTATGATGACAAACACCGCGGGTCACTCGTTTATATAGTTTGGAAGGACACATAGTTGTCTGTAATCACGGCCGGGTGCCGGCTTGATGTCATTGGTTGTGCATGAATGGATAACATACGATCATAGATACAATTTGGCTACATAGGCCCACAAACAAACAAAATCACAAGAATCACAAGATTGGCTTCAGATCAAAGTCTAGGTTAAATGAAAGATCCATGCCGCCTCTCGTAGGCGTGGAAACACACGTCCACCGTATCTCCAACAGGCTGGGATGGACGAGAGGTGGGATCAAGAACCCAGAGGAGACACGCAAGGCCCTGGAAGACTGGTTACCAAGGTGACAACACCACTTCCTGTCCCTCTGACCTATCAGGTCACTCCGCCCACCAAGCCTCCCCAGCCAAGAGGCCTAAAGCTGGGTCACCTCGCTCCCCTCCAGGGTCAAGCTGGAGCCTGGTTCTTTTGGTTTGGGGTTATCAGCCCCCTCCTCAGCCACACTGGTCAAAGAGGAACCTCTGGCTACCCCCATCTCCCCTCCTCTGCTGCCCAGAAAAAGGAAGTCCAAAACATTCTCTACATGATACGACAGAAGGGGATGGCATCCCTATAGAGATACTGTCCCAATTCTCTCTTCTTCCTCCCAAAGTGTACACTCTTCACTTCCTTTGTTATCCTCAAAGCGGGCGAAGAAGGTGTTTACCTGATATGGCTGGTTTTACTTTTGTAGTCTGTAGACCCTGCCACATACGTCTCGTGTCTGAGCCGTTGAATTGCGACTCCACTTTGTCTCTATACTGATGTTTTGCCAGTTTCATTGCCTTGCGGAGTGAGTAGCTACACTGTTTGTATTCTGTCATATTCCCAGTCACCTTGCCATGGTTGAATGCGGTGGTTCGCGCTTTCAGATTGGCACGAATGCTGCCATCTATCCACGGTTTCTGGTTAGGGTAGGTTTTAATTGTCACAGTGGGCACAACATGACCTATACACTTCCTGATAAACTCAGTCACCCTTTCAGTGTATTCGTCTACATATCCCAGTCCGCGTGATCAAAACAATCTTGAAGCGTGGATTCCGATTGGACAGACCAGCGTTGAATAGCCCAAAAAGTACGATCTTTGTCCCCATGTGCAGTTGCAAACCGTAGTCTGGCTTTTTTATGGCGGTTTTGGAGCAGTGGCTTCTTCCTTGCTGAGCGGCCTTTCAGGTTATGTCGATATAGGACTCGTTTTACTGTGGACATCAATACTTTTGTACCTGTTTCCTCCAGCATCTTCACAAGGTCCTTTGCTGTTGTTCTGGGATTGATTTGCACTTTTCGCACCAAGGTACGTTCATCTCTAGGAGACAGAACGCGTCTCCTCCCTGAGCGGTATGACGGCTGCGTGGTCCCATGGTGTTTATACTTTCGTACTATTGTTTGTACAGATGAACGTGGTACCTTCAGGCGTTTGGAAATTGCTCCCAAGGATGAACCAGACTTGTGGAGGTCTACCATTTTTTTTTCCTGAGGTCTTGGCTGATTTCTTTTGATTTTCCCATGATGTCAAGCAAAGAGGCACTGAGTTTGAAGGTAGGCCTTGAAATAATCCACAGGTACACCTCCAATTGACTCAAATGATGTCAATTAGCCTATCGGAAGCTTCTAAAGCCATGACATCATTTTCTGGAATTTTTCAAGCTGTTTAAAGGCACAGTCAATTTAGTGTATGTAAACTTCTGACCCACTGGAATTGTGATACAGTGAATTATAAGTGAAATAATCTGTCTGTAAACAATTGTTGGAAAAATTACTTGTGTCATGCACAAAGTTGATGTCCTAACCGACTTGCCAAAACCATAGTTTGTTAACAAGAAATGTGTGGAGTGGTTGAAAAACGAGTTTTAATGACGCCAACCTAAGTGTATGTAAACTTCCGACTTCAACTGTATTTTCATATATTCTCAAACTGTAAAGAAACCAATAAATGAACTCCATAAAATTGTATTTTTCAAACACGTTTGTATATTATCCTATACAATAATCGGCACTTAAATGTTTTGTTCCCAAACCAAATAGCGACCTGACAACACCACTGATGTAATCCTTTCAGATCAACCAGAATGCCTAGGATGTGTAGGGGCCAGAGGTCCATTTGGGATTAACAATGGGTGTGTACGACACCACATGTGATTGAGTACCCCCAGGAGACTACAGGGGGGTTTGTTGACCACTGCATTACTGGATCCAACTGACTGTCGCAGTCCTAATCGGAGTTTGCGCTTTTGGATAGAATGCACTTGATATCATTCTACCCATAAGTGACCACTGAAGTGGGTGTGATATGTATCCATTGATCTTTAATATACTGATCAAAAATATTAATGCAACAACGATTTTACAGTTTAAATAAGGAAACCAGTCAATTGAAATAAATTAGGCCCTTATCTATGGATTTCACATGACTGGGCAGGGACGCAGCCATGGGTGGGCATAGGCCCAGCCAATCAGAAATACTTTTTCCCCACAAAAAGCCTTTACTACAGACAGAAATACTCCAGTTTCATCAGCTGTCCAGGTGGCTGGTCTCAGTCAATCCTGCAGGTGAAGCCACCAGATGTGGAGTTCGTGGGCTGGCGTGGTTACACGTGGTCTGTGGTCGAGGCCGGTTGGCCGTACTGGCAAATTCTAAAATGACATTAGACACAGCTTATGGTAGAGAAATGAACATTCAATTCTGGCAACAGCTCGTGTGGACAATCCTGCAGTCAGCATGACAATTGCACGCTCCCTGAAAACTTGACATTGTGTTGTGTGACAAAACTGCACATTTTAGAGTGGCCTTATTGCCCCAAGCACATGGTGTACCTGTAATGATCATTCTCTTATCAGCTTCTTGATATGCCCCACCTGTCAGGTAGATCATCTTGGCAAAGGAGAAATGCTCACTAACAGGGGTGTAAACAAATGTGCACAAAATGAGCAGCAAGGTGTGTTTATGGAACATTTCTGGGAGTTTTTATTTCAGCTCATGAAATATGGGACCAACACTTTACATGTTGCGTTTATTTTGGGTCACTATAGTTTAAGAATTCCTGAGCACTGTCCAATCAAGAGGGCTTGTTCCATCTTCTCAGAACATCTGGCATTGTACTGGTCATGAGTCTCACTGCTTTTCAAAAGGTAGTGTTCTCACAGCACACTCGTTCATAATCCCAGTATGTTTGCATACATTACTTATATAGTTTAGGGAGTCGTGTCGTCAACAGGGCTCTATAGTACCCGTTGTGTGCGTCTCATGTCGATGGTTCTGTTCATCTAATTGATTTGTGAGGTATGTACGACCACATCTTTCCTGTGGCGTCCACACCATTAGGAGATCATCTAATGGAGATTAAAGACAGGACTCATTCCTTTGGAAGACTTGTTTATATAATTTAGTGGTAAAATGTTCTGAGCCCATTCCCTGATGAGGAATAAAATAACCTACAGGGGTCCATGACAGACTGCAGAACAGAAAGTGAGAAACCAAAGCGGTGTACAAAATTGAGCGATAATATTTACACCTTTTGTAGAGCTGGCAACCCTGATTAACAGCAGCTCTGGAGGTATAGTTTGTTAACTGAACCCCAATGACATTCTGCTCTGTCCATGAGTTCCCAGTACCCCCTGTGGCAAGGCCAGGTTCCCTCCAGTAGTAGAACCACTGCCTTACAATATTCACCTCAGCACTCACTGCTTATCAGTGTGACAATCTTTAAAACAAACACTCCAGAAAAGGGTTATAATGAAAAACTTTATTTCCAGTTACATCATTTACTTCAGCACTTGAAAGAGGTCTGAAGGGTTGCAGGTGTGACCTCAATGTCATCTTACAGCTGCAGAAGAGCAAATAAAATAAATGTAACAGACCAGCAATTAGATTAAAGAATATAGGCTCCCAAATCATTTATACTACATGTAGTTTATGGGTCAGCTAGAAAACAATTCTTCATCACCAATTATTCTAGATTTAAAAATAGCTCACCAGCTTGGAACTCCTACTTGCAAGGGAAGACATATTCTGTCTCAGCCTGGTCACCTGTAACCATAGTACATGTTAGTCTCAGTAAATGAACACAAGTTGACCAAAAATGTTACTTAAACCATGGAAAAAGGAGGTTTTGGGGCAGGTTAGTAAATCAACTTGCTTGGCTGGTAGTAGTCGTAGATCTGGACCACCGCTGGCTTTAGATTCTGTACTGGGAGCTCCTGTATGATGTCCAGGGTGATGGTGAAAGGAAATAGTGATGTTAACTGTTGGGAGAAAAACAAACATATTGGTCATTAAATGATCTAAGCAGAAGTTACATTTCAGCTTTGCTGACATGTCACCACAAGTACATCAATATATATTATTTTGAAATGACACCCATTATATTGCAGAGTGCTATGTGGACCATTTCAAACTGATGGGTGGTTTTCACCTCACCTCTGTCAAGTACGTTAACACATGGTCATCTTTGGTATCAACCCGATCCACTTGACTTGAACCCCTCAGCTGTGAAGACAAGCCATTCATATTGCATGGACAAAAACAGTCAGTGTTAGAAAGGGTCACAGATGAGGCAAGACCTCCATGGATAAAGGTCACACAAAAACTCACCCTCCCCAAAGAGTCTGGATCTGGGGAAAACCCAGAGAGCATTTTCAAATCCACTATAATCATATTGGTGGTCAGCTCCTTTCCATGATATCTGTGAAAGCAAAGAGATGATTGATAAAGTTGGATTTTGACAAGCGCTTGTAATAATCAAATGAATGGATCCTTGCATTATTTTAGCCATAACCTCTACAGGACAGTTGTTGCTAATCTGACTAGAATGACGTTGTAAGTAACTTTCCAGGACATACACATGTCTGATCTGGGCAGAAAGCTTTAAATTCTTGTTAATCTAACTGCACTGTCCAATTTACAGTGACAAAATACCATGCTATTGTTTGAGGAGAGTGCACAACAACAACTTCACGCAACTTGGATTATTTTAGCCATAAAGACCAGGCTGCCAGATACATCTTATTGTTACTTATCCAAGCCTAGGTATCAACTGGAAGGTGAATAACATATACACCGGTATAATGAAACTAATTCATTTGGGTCAAATCCATTCTGTAAGACACGCTCCAAAATAACACTGAAGTGTCAACATTTAAAAGAATGCTGTGAAGACAAAACGGGTCCTTCATTCTCACTGAGACTGGAGTTTCAGCGTGACTCTGGGTCGCAAAGACTTGCTGTTGCAGTCTACCTCTGGAGTCACCTGGATACTGAGCGTTGTGCTTTTGGTAGGAGTAGGGATGTTGTAGTGGAGCGCCACCTGGGACAGAGAAGAGGAAGTCAGGGAAACCATCCTGTCCAAAAAACATTTTATAAGCAACAATAAATATTTAATGAACTAGAAATCAAGCCAGAAGAAGCTTCTTATGTTTGATCTTTCCAGTAATGTATATTAAAGCGCATCTTGCGCCACAGGACTGGGAGGAGAGATGTGTATTCACTGACCTGCACTGAGGCACAAGCGCTGCCCTTCACTTCAATGCTGTACTTCCCTTCTGTGTCCTGCAGCGCCCTCTCCTGGTACAGAAGCTTGTTGTTTTGGTTCACATAGAAGAGGTACTGATGCCCACTGGGAGACTGTACTGTCACTGTGCTGGCTCCTCCTCTACTGAACACCCTGGTGGAGTAGAGAGCCAGGGCCTGGAGGGCCACCACCGTGTCCTAAACAGACCACAGGAAAATCACTTCAAAATTAAAGAGCCCATTTTACAGAAAGGGTTGATTTCTACATTAAAGTGACAATTCCATGGCTCTGTATCAGTGGAAGTTAGCCTCACCAGGCTGGACATGAAGAGCACATGCCTGTGGTCTGATAGAAGTCAAAGTAATAATGTCTCTACTAGTGCACAGCACAGGGTGCCATTTCAGACCAATGTGTTTGGGAAGTATACCTGTGTGGAGGAGAAGCCTCCATAGGCGTTCTGCTGCCTCACCAGCCACCTGACGATGCGGGAAGCGGAGCCCAGGTCAGAGGTAGACAGAGGAGAGGCACTGAGGGACGCCAGTAGAACGTAGGCGCTGGTCTCCACCTCAAGGGATGGTGAGGTCTCTGAGGAGGACTGGGACCAGTGCAGGAGACCCCCTGAGGGTCGAGGAGAGCGCACAAGTCAGAATAAGGACTGCTTATTCATCATAATACAAAGTTCTGACCTCCCCAATTCATTTTATGCCCAAAACAACTCTGACAGTCAGTTCAAAGTGTATTTGTTCTTAAAAACACTTTTACTGGCCGTTTGATTGGGCCTATCTGGAGTGCCAGACGGGCTGAGGGTTTGCACTTTTAGGAGTAATCCATTGTCCAGGCAAGCTCAATCAAGGCAGCACTAACAGATCTTGGATCAGGATATAGCTCACCCTCTTGTAATGAGATGGTGTTGAGGTGCTGCAGAAGCTGGGCCCGTGTCTCCATGTCCCCTGCCAGGGTGAAGGTGTAGGCCAGCAGAGCAGTAGTGTAGGTGTTGGACAAATCACTGGTCGAGTTCTTCAGGCAAGACAAGCTGCGGTCCACAACAGGATCCTGGAGCACAGAATAACAGCAGCACATTGAGACACTTCATAGTAGCATATTGAGTCTAATATCAATAGTAGCAGAACTATACCATTCAGATGTGTTCATGGTAAAGCCCATTCTTTGTTATTTCATAGGCTACTTTCAAAGAAATAACAATTCCCCTGTAACTCACTACATTGTATAATCTGTAAGATGTATACAGACTTCATACAGGAAGCTAAATGAGTAGCCTGTAACAATGTTGCTGGAGTGAGAATCAATGTTTATATGGATGAGGTTACTTACCGACACTGACATGTCGAGCTCCAGCATTGAAGCAGTGACGTAAGCAGTCAGTGTGACTTCATCCGTCACGCCACCCTATAAAACAAATGTCAAAATACTAACTGTATCTAGCCTGATACAATTGAAGAAATCAAACTTTATGGCTGGTCTGACAAAACAGACAACTATGTCTAACATGCGTTGTGCCAGTAATCGAAAGGTCGCTGGTTCTAATCCCCGAGCTGACTAGGTCAAAAATCTGTTGATGTGCCCTTGAGCAAGGCACTTAACCCTAATTGCTCCTGTAAGTCGCTCTGGATAAGAGCGTCTGCTAAATGACTAAAATGTAAAATCGTTCAGTTTATCAGCAATATAAATACCTTCATTCTGTTGTTAAAGAGTTTCCCCAAAATTCTGAAACAGCCATGTTTGCCTTGTTTACTTTCCAACCAAGTCTTGGATTGCTCCATTTTTGCCGGGTCAATATAGATGAAAGACCGTGCTTTGCCAAAGGATCTCAAGACAAAAGCAGTCAGCCTGAAGAAAGAACTGGATTTAAAAGCAGTCATAATATCCACATAAGATGGCCATAAACATGACTTAGAGCTGCACATTACATAGCCATGGTCTCCCTGCCAGAGACTATGCCATTTGATTGGCCACTACTTCATTGAAACAGACATTTGTTTACAAGCCAAGTACTCACCAAGTGTTCCCCAAGCCGTGTCCAAACGTGCTGTATGCACCGTCAGCATTCTTGTAGTTCAGCTGCCTTTGGTAACCTGTCGGTGGGTTTTTAGAGTGATCCGTGACCAAGTGGTTTTTATAGTCACTGAGTTTGTGCCCCAAATGGCTCTCTATATCAGGGCTCTTCAACCCTGTTCCTGGAGAGATACCCTCCTGTAGGTTTTCACTCCAACCCAAGTTGTAATTAACCCCATTCAACTCATCAACCAGCTAATTATTTAAAATAGGGTTGAGTGAAGCCTTACAGGACAGTATCTCTCCAGGAACAGGGTTGAGTCCTGCCCTATATAGTGAACTACTTGAGACAGGAAAATAGTGCACTATGTAAGCAATAGGCTGCCATTTGGGACAGAGTGTCAATATTCTACGATCAAATGATTTCAGTGAGAAACCATGTGGAAGTCCCTCCATGTGTTGGGTCAGTGATGTCATCTGTACTGTAGCTCCATCATTTACATGACAACAGGGTCCTAGTCATTAGGGCACACTGGAGAAACCTTTTACTGGACAAATCCAGCCCTGTTTCAGTAAGTTTGTCTATAATAAATATTAGCCAGATTCAAAAGGGACACTCCTACCACTAGTGAGGAACTTGGTGGCCTTGTCTAGGATGGCTGGGGTGAGCTGCCCTGTGTTCCTCAGGTACTCCAGGATGTAGATATTGGGGGCGAGGAGGGCCATATTCTGCTCTCCACACCCATACGGCATCTGCAACAGTCCAGCCAGGTTGTTGAGGGCCCGACCCAGGATGTCCCCTACAGAGAAACAAGGGACTTCTGTAAGACGGTCCTCTTCAGCAAACAGCAGCATTATCACTGGAGAAGGGTTGTCTTCCCACCACTACACCTCTAAACAAACCATAGTTTATTTTACCCAGAACGGTGAGGGAAATTCTATCAGATCCATCCACCACATTCTGGGGGAGTTGCAGTTCCACCTCCTCTGTCAGAGCTTCTCCTGTGGACACAAAGATGATAAGATGAATGGCGAAGAGCACGTCGAACAACCGTGAACATTCATTCATTACTGACCAGTTGGACACAGCAACCAGTTGTAGGTGTCGGTCTTCTCTGTTCCCTCAGCCTGGAGGACAGGAGAGGGATTCTTTTCAGAGGCAGTTACACTAGACAATCTGTGCAACCTAACGGTTAGTTCCCAGCAGCAAACTACATACCGTCACCAGCAGGCTCCGTGTGACTGTGTCAACGCGTCCTCTCTCCGGTACGTTCACAATCTCATGGTCACACGCAGTGTGGGAATGGACAGCCGCTGCACTAACGGACACGTTCAAAACCCCTACACACATTGGCAGATACAGGTTACACAACATCCAACAGTGACAGTACACAACTCAGGTTGACATCCATTCTGCTGTTTGAACGGTTGACTGGAGACTTACCCAGGACAGAGGGTGCCATTGTCCAACTGAAGGTCTTTCGTCCATTGGCACACAAGCATGAGGAGTAGTGGACGTCATTCAAGGGTGTGAGAGTGTAGTCTGAGGAGAGAGCCGGTGTCACAGAAACCTGCCGAAGAGGAACACTTTGTAAGATAACATGGTCTGACAAAAACAAAATACGATCCTGGTGCAGTGCCGTACCATGATGCACTTGGAGAGGTAGTTGAACACAGTGGCCTTCAGCTCAAAGTGCTCTCCCCGGATGACTGAGTAGGGCAGGGTGAGCTCCAGGAAAAACGGCTGGAAGACCGTGAGCTCCACCAGAGGAGCCAGACCAAAGCCACTGGGGGCCAGGCAGAAGACCTCAGTCTCCCAGGTGGTGATGGTGTCTGGGACTGTCAGGGGGACGTCTGCTGATCCAGACTCCCTGGAATACAGAGGTTAGAGTTTAAACAGAAAGCCACCAAGTGTCCAATAGAGAGTGGAGTAGGACTGTACCAATTATATGAACACCATTTCAAATGCATTTAGCTTTATCTAACCAGGGAGACCCATTGAGGTAAAAGGAGCTCTTTCCTAAGAGAAACCTGGCCTACTCTGTACTACAGTTTAAAGAGGTTCAGGTCCCTAATCTAGCTAAGAGGGTTTTCACCCAAGGCTAGCCTCACTGTGCAGAGCACTTACCCAACTTCCACAAGATCCCAAATCCATGTCTCAGGGAAGAATGTACGGACCGTCTGTATGGGTGGCGGAGGTGTTGTGGCAACTCTACCAGCTATAGCCATTTCAAGTCCAGGACCCGCTGATCCAGGCCTGGCCATAAAGCTGTAAGCTACTAACAAATCATGCTCAAGTTAAAATGGACTGAATGCTTTGCTCAACAGTGAGCGCATGCAGCGTTCTGACCCCTTTAACCAGGCTGTGTTAGTAATCCATTTCCCAAGATTCATTGAAGACTTCTAGCAATGAGAATAAGGGTTGGTTAGGACATCTCACCATAGGAGCGATAGTACTGGTTCCCCTGGTAACTGAGGCAGGAAGGTATTCTTATATCCAGATTAGTCGCCAGCTTCAGTCCCAGTGCCTAGAAAATGCCATCAAATTATTTTAAAAGTTGTATTTGTCACTGTACATGTGTTCTAGCCTCAGGCTATTTTAGCAATGTAACCTGTAAGTTGAACACATCGTAACGGTATGGTGACTGATTCTTCCCAGAGCAATAAAGAGGCTTCAAAAGTTGAGAACAGGGCAGAAGTATTTACCTGAAAAACTGCATAAGGATCATTTGTCTCCCCAGACTTTCCATCTGGGTACGGCATTATGGATCTCCTTGGTCTTACACGGAAACATGCTACTGAATCTTCAAGCTCGTAGGGAATATAGGTTGTCTCCTTGACTGGTAACAAATCAAATATCTGGAATGGGACAATATGGGAAGGAGTGAAATGACGTTCTTGGGGACCAAACAGAACAGACTGAAACAGGGAGGGACTACTTGGACTAAGAAGAACCTCCATTTTGTTTCCCATTGCCAAACGTCTAGAAAATTGTCCTGATGAACACAACCCAGAATATTACCTCATTATGTAACAATAGTGAGGTGATTTCCAGTCAATAGAAAGAGGGCCTCAAGCCAGAGAATAAGTCCCATTACCTCTGATAAAAGCACACCAAATGACCAACAGTGAACAGACCCATTCCATGTCTGCTGTGGTCAATGGTTCTTCCCCTGAGGCTGGTTGTATTCCCAGCACCACCAAAACAGTCAGTATGGTGGTAGGACTGTTGTTCACGTCAGTGAGCTCTGTTACCTTATCAGCATCCAGCCTCTTCCCTGGCTCCATGATGCCAACACTCTGGTCCACAGCGCTGAGGCCACAGAGGGAACCGGGCTGGGCAGAGAGATGCAGGGTGTTCTCCTCCCCTGGGACCGCATTGGAGGGGGAGAACTCCACCAACACCTGGCATACACATTATACACTTTTACTGCAGGTATGATACAGTATCTATGTGCATGGAAATAATTGACACTTCATAACCAACAAAAAATGAGAACTGTTTGTGATGTGCACACCTTGTTCCTGAAGCATTTCTCAGTGGGGAAGTTCATGCTGTGGGCGATGACAGTCTCACTGGGTAGCATACTGTACACCAGGAGCTGAACCACCGGCGCCATCTCTGGAACCACTGCCAACTTCAAGGTGACTTCACCCTCAGCTACTGCAACGCAAGAGCAGGTCACACTGCCATCAAGCGCCTTCCAGAACGTTCAGAATCACTTAATGAAACTCACTCACCAGGACTGTCCTGCTGCACAGTAACGTTCTTGTGTCCATGCTGAACTATCACCCCTCTGGATAAGGCCTGGAGAGAAAGGGGGAAACAGTTGTCATCAACTCAGAAAGGACATGATGCAACCTGGACTCAAGGGGTAGCCGTGGTAAACAAATCCAGGACACAGCAATTAGTATGATGTTATGTGAACGTCCATCCATTTCGTATAGGTTACGAAGTCCAATTTGCTGTGGCTTATGTTATCGAGGTGGCTAATACTAAGGTTTAGGCTGGATGATTAGGAGTTTGTGTTGTATAGGAACATCCTTTTGAAAAGTGCGAGGCTTGGGCAATGTCTGAAATGATCCTGGTCAAAAGTAGTGCAACTAGGAAATATGGTTCCATTTGGGAGCCACCCTGGGTTTGGAAGTTGTCAACTAGTTCCTGGGTTCTACTCACCAGGTAGAGGACATCCACAGAGCCCTTTGGGACGGTCTCCCCTACGATGGCATAGTGGATGGTGATTGACACTTCCTCCCCACATGCCAGTGGTTTCTCCATCTTCTGAATAGCCAGGGAGCTGGAGGGTTTACTGTCAGGGGCAGCGGGCTGGATCAGGGAGAGGACGTGACGCCCTCTGTTGAAATAGGGGACCCTGTATCCTCGGTACTCCACTTGTGGGGTGTCACTTACCTGTAAAGGAACAAGAGGATGAGTCTAAAGGACCAATCCTAAATCAACCCCTAGACCCTATGTTCTACATACAGTGGTGATGAGGGGAGGACAGATGTAAGCAATATGGTAACAGATCCACCTTACCCTCCGATAGGCTTGGTGGAAGTTCCACCATGCTAACATTACCAATTCAATCTTCTCAGATCCCCACAAGACCATGATAGGCCTTAGGGTAGCGTTTCCCCCAACTCTGTCCTGGGGACCCCAAGCGGTGCACATTTTGTTTTTTGCCCTAGCACTACACAGCTAATTCAAATTAATCAAATCTTGTTAAAGAGTCCGTTATTTGAAATCAGCCGTGTAGTGCTATGGCAAAATTCAAAACATGCACCCCTTGGGGTCCCCAGGACAGTTAGGTAAACGCTGGCGTAGGATCAAGGGCTGAGTTGGTCTTGAGCATAAAGAGGCTGTCAAAACCTAGAAGGAATCATACTTACTATGAGGTTAATATTCTCTTTGGGCATACTGGTTGTGTTTAGGGAGAACCTGGCAATACCACGACTGTCCGTGGTTAGGTTCTGTAGTTGTAGATATGAGGACCAGCCCTTCTCCTCCAACAGGTAGACTAACATGTCAGAGATGGGTGTGTGGTTGAAGTGAACAGCATATATCTGAGGAAAAGGGGAGAGTTGTATGAATGAAGTGACGCTACATGTCATTAACTAACACATACTGGTAGTTCAGCAAGCAGGGCAAAGAACAAATTGCGTCCACAATGCAACAGAAACACTGTATTTGGACTTACCTTGCCCTCAATAATTGATCCATGCTCATAGATTTGGGGCGTGTCGACAAATGAGAGTTCTCCAATCACATAGGAGAGCGCTATGCGTTTTTCCTCTGACCGTGTAATACCTGTCAAAGGAAAATAAATAATAGGATGGTATATTTCACAATTACCAGAGCCAACACAATGCACAATGGCAGTTCAAAACGCAGAAACTGAATTGCAGTACAGCAGGATATTATAAACAGACGACAATAAAACAGCATTCTATAAAACAACGCTGTAGCACCAAAGGTCAAACAGCTCATTCTTGCCAATCTTCATGATCTAACGCAGAGTTCCTCCAACTCCGTCCCGGGTCCCCCGTGGGTGCATGTTTAGGGTTTTTGCCATAGCACTACAGCTGATTCAAATAATCAAAGCGTCATGATGAGTTGGTTATTTGAGTCAGCTGTGTAGTGCTAGGGCAAAAACCAAAACGTGCACCCAGGGTGGGCCCCAGGACAGAGTTTGGGAAACCCTGATCTAATGAAACATGCACTAGTTAATTCATGTCATTTACTCAATAAAACACATCATTTGACAGCAATGTTACCAATGATTGTGATAATACTAACCTGTCCCCTCCTCCTGTACTTCTGCATGGAAACTAAACACGTCTCCCAGCAATTTCTCTCCTAAATTCTTTGTGAAAATTGCCATGTTGAAGACATAGGACGCACAGCCAGTTAGGTCCATCTGGGAACAGCAAGCAGAACCAAACACACTGAGAACAGATTTAAATTAATTCAATCAAACATTAAGATCCAAGTTAAATAAATTCAAATGTAATATGTTGGTATAAACAGTCCTACTAATGATCGTTTTATGACAGCATACAGACCTCTATTGACTCTTTGTGGCAGGGAGGTGTGTAATCAGGAACTCCTTGTGGATGTTTCTCATCAATTGTTATCGGTATCACTACATTGTCCCCCAAGAGTCGGCACAACTTTAACCCTGCTTTACCAGGTACAGGCTGTCCATACGTGTACCTGATTTCAATTCATAGGACAAAATAATCAAACAATTTCCTACGTCGACAATCACCATATTAAAAACCGAATACGAGACAAAGGTTTGTGCATACCTGTAGGCTTAAGTCAAGTGTTCAACAAATCTGGACCCACATTCATAAAGACTCTCAGAAAGGGATCAGTTTGAACTTTAGGATCATAATGAACAAGGTCACATGTCATGGGGGGGACCGGATCCTAGAGCAGCAATCCCAATCTGGGATGCGTTATGAATACAGAACCAGCTGTTCATGTAAATGCCACTGTAGCAAACGTTTGAAGTGTCAGGGATTAATAGCAGCAGTTCAGGACATTGAGCAGTAGCATTGTAGGTCTTCAATTAGCATGTGTCATTAGTGAAGACCTGGGTTCAAGTAGCTTACATGCATATTGAAGTATTTGTATTTTAAATCATTATTAATATAATATTATTTTCAAATACATGCCAATACTTTCCAAGTGTTTATCCAAATACCTTCAATTACTTTTATTTTCAAAGAAAGAATAACCAAATACTTAAAATCTTTCACATTTCAAAGTATTACAATTACTTATTAGAACCCAGGTCTGCATTAGCACAATGCGATTATTAGATCATTCCATTTAGTGGAGTTACACATCACCTTGTAACTACAGTGCATTGAAATCTCCGTTAGCGTTTACTCACTTGGCACACACTTCCACTTCATACTCTTCTTGAACAATGCTGATCTCGTCGGTGAGGTTCATTTTGATCTCAAACTTTGGCAGAACTACAGATAAAAGAACAGCAGTCAACTCTAGAATGTTCCAGGATTGTGATGCATTGATTCAACTGCCAGAGCCATAACATTACCTAGCATGACAGGTAAAAGAAAAAAGCTCAACCTACCATACTTTTCTACCTTGAAGTTCTGGTATATTTTGTCTTGACCAATCCACACTACAATGGCATAGGATCCTACAGGTGCTTCAGAGTTCAGGGGGTGAGAAAGCTGCAAAATGTTGCCACTGGATGTAGTGTTGAGCCACTGTCCAATCCTGTTCTGATTTACATCCTGTTGGTTCATAGAACAAGATAACAGTATACAGGAGTCAGCTCTTTTCATGACATTTCCATCTGCAACATTGGCCTACTGAAGGGGGCCCAGAACACACACAAAGCTGATTGGAAGTATTTAGCTAACTTCTACAGTAGGTGGAAATTAATGACGCCCTAGCTAGCGGGTGGAGTCCTAATGTTGCAGTATTTACAGTGACAGTCATCATAAAGTTAGACTTGTAAGGGTCTTACCTCAAGTTCCACAATGTTGTACTGTGAAGGGCAAAGACAAGAGATGGTTCATGAATAACTCCAAAACATCAGAGGAGCATAACGGTCTACAACTATAGGAACTAGACAGGTGATTGGCTTAGTGGGACTAATGTCAATTTAGTACATGAATTCAGTCTCAGGAAAAGATGATCCCATACATTCCAATCTGACCTATATGAATGGAAACCCCATGTCCTGACTGGTTGATTGCTGTACCTTGTGTTACATAATACTTGATTGCTATGCCCATCAGTTGTGATACTTCTGTATCCGTATTTTGGTTTGAAATAGTAGACACCGATCTGAAGGACTGTTTTCAATATTACATTTGCAACACTCACCAGCTGATTGACAGGGCTAAAATTGGTATCCAAGGTGATGACTCTAAAATGCACTGTAAAAAGCCGAAGACAAGAAAATGAGAATTTTAGAAGCATCATGTCGGACAACTGAAAATTCCAAGGTTTCCAGAAATCCTGGTTGGAGGATTCCCATCCTGATTCCAAGAATCTTTCACCCGGTATTTCTGGAAAACCAGGGAAACTGGTGAAGTAAGCAGAACTTGTCACAGCTACTCTGGATAATATTTTACACTGTTGGTACTAAGGCCCCAATTCAATCAATTGCAGATGAAGGAAAACTGCACTGCGAGTTCTTAATATATTTACACTATCCAATTATGTCCATGAGAGGAACATCTCGTAACATGTGGCATGTCGGTTCAAACTCCGTTCCAGTGTACATATCCTGAGTGACCCCACAGTGGGTTTTTTCCTGTATCTGCACCCCATTCCTGAATGAAGTTTTTCAGGCGTCCGTTTCCCTCTCCAATGTTCATAAGCCACGCATGACTTGTTAGAACAGAGTGGACAGGACCAGGCCCCAAATCAGACTGGGGGAAGATCATTAACAATGATGTGTTCTTTTCTACACAGAAGATCATACAACTATTGCCTGATTATCTTCTGAAGTTCCCAATACCTTCCAATCACTTCAAACCATACTTCCTTCAGATTGTAATATACGGTCATAGCCCCAAATAAAGAAAGGGAACATGGTGGGGTCATGGAAAGTTGATATCAAAATGGGGTCTGGGGCCCAAAATGTTTTGGAACTCCAATCACCTAATTGTCCTGTTTCTTAGCAACCAGACTAAAGGTGTACTGGCTCTAACATCACCTGTTTGTCCTGGGTTGTAGATTGGTTTGTCCGTTTGGATGAATGTCATGGGGCGGTAGGGTTTGATCATGACCTTCCTCTCCTCTGTTGATAGAAACGTGTCACCTCGAACCTCCACCTTGAAGTTTTGCACTTTGTCACTCTTCACATGAGGGGCCTGTCAGGGAGGAAGAGCGCAACACTGGTGAACTAATGGACCAACAACATAGGACATTAAGATGTGGTGCCGTGTGGCCCAGTTGGTAAGAGCGTGCCACTAGCAACTTCAAGGTAGAGCGTTTAACTCCTGCAGGGATCACATTATGCACTCCCCTTATTGGAAGTTGCTTTGGAGAAGTGTCATATATCAATTGTCTAGAGAGTATATAGTAGCATTCAATCAAAACCTGGTACAAATTTGAGCCTGAATCCCAGAAAAGTTCTGGTAGGCCACCACATTGATATTTCCCATAAAATAAGCTGGCATTGCACCAAGAAACTAAGAGATTCAAAGCTGAGAAGTCCAGTCCACTCTTATTGGAATGGTTGTGGATGTCCACCAGTGCTGGGCTGACCTGAAACTGGAAGCAGCGATGAAACTCTTGGTCAGAACTCTTGTGGAGAAGTATTTTGTTCTGCCCGTCGGCCATCAGAGATATGGTCATGACCAGGGTCTCGTTGGGCTGCAGAAGGCTGGCACAAAGCTTGGCCTCTGAGCCTGCCTGGATCACTGCAGGAATGGCTACCATATAAACCCTACAGAGAACACAGGAAAATCAGTACCTAATGAGATGATACCTCTAAACACAAACCTAGGTGAAAAAGTGGTGCAGTGGTCTAAGGCACTCCATCGCAGTGCTAGCTGTGCCACTAGAGATCCTGGTTCGAATCCAGGCTGTCGCAGCCGGCCGCGACCGGGAGTCTCATGGGCTGCGCACAATTGGCCCAGCGTCGTCCAGGGTAGGGGAGGGAATGGCCGGCAGGGATGTAGCTCAGTTGATAGAGCATGGCGTTTGCAACGCCAGGGTTGTGGGTTCGTTTCCCACGGGGGGCCAGTAAAAAAAAAAATGTATTCACTAACTAAGTCGCTCTGGATAAGAGCGTCTGCTAAATGACTAAAATGTAAATGTAAAAATACTGTGGAGATAAAGAGCTGCAGAAAAGGTCAACGAAAAATTGCTCTAAATCTGCTCCGACAGAGAGAGCGTTAAACCAAGACAAGAGACTTAAGTGTGATGACTAAATTCTAACTTCTGTGACTGCAGATTTACTTACGGTCCTGCAGTTTCTTGACAGACACAAATCCAGTGAAGGCAGGCAAAGAGTATCCATCTCCAAACCTGAAGCCCAGGAAGAACCATGACTAAAGGAGAAAAATAAACCAAGTCAGTTATGACTCTGTATTCCTACTGGGAAGACCTCCCTACAGGTTTTGTTTAGATTGGATACATTTTAGCAGCCTCCCATTTTGACTGACATTTTACCCATTTTGCCATGGGGCAGAGCATTTTTAAAAAATGATGACCAATTTCATGCAATTCCACTAATTTTACCATGGTGCAGAGAAAAGATGAGGCCGTTTTACAACTTATTTTCTGCAATTCTACACATTTCCCCATGACTATGCCATGTTAATGATATCCGAGTGAGTTACTAGCAAACATCAATGTTTGTCTATTGTGCATAACCTACTCTGTTGCTAAACCCTTTTGGATTGCATTTGGTATAGCCAGCTGAAAGGATAAAATGTTAGGCGCTAACTTTTTAGTAGTTACTCGCCGACCTGTTGTTATGGGAATAATGATTGCGCCACAAATTGCCATAACACCCGTGGTCTTTGCATACTCACCACCGCGGATTGTTTGTCGACGATTTCGGAAAAGTACATCTCGGTCATGTCCTCTTAAATATCCTGCAGGTGCGCCGCTAGTTCCGGATTTGTTTTCTTATTACTAAGTGCGCACACCTGCTGAATATTGAAAGAGTTCGATTAGGCTGAACCGGGGTGCACGTGACCGGGCAAAGCCGGTAGAGAAGAGCGCCTTTCTCAAATCGAACAGTAATCTGCGCGGCCCTGTCATAATTGTTAACAAGGCAGCATGGTGCATCGTTCAGGAACATACATGTATTTTCCATAAAATGTTGGAATATTTCCAACATTGGAAAGGCACTTAAAGCACATAATGGGGATTTTATCAAGACCAAACGCTTAGGCCTATGGCATGCATATGAAAACTCAGAATCCTAAATCATTACTCCGCGTGCTTGAACTAGATCACCTTCTTTTGAGCCATGTGCCGCCAAAAACAAACTGGAGGCAGACCGGTTACAAAACGAATGCAATCACGTATCACCCTGTGTAAACTCCTCCCGGCCAGATCATTGTTGTCCTATATAAAAGCTGAATTTCTTCCACTATTGCTGCGTTCACAACCAAGTGGGAAGTGGGAATTTACCACATACGACTGGAAAGAATCCACTTCAACAGCCCTCCTACTGGTAATTACTAGTGGGGAAACTCGTCTGTCATCCTGAGCTCCAACATCTCCACATGCTTACCTCTGATGTCACCTACTATGGAAATTACCTCGAGAACTTTCAGGAGTTAAATGCAACAACAAAACATTATTTATATAATGCAATCTATACTGAACAGTAATATAAACACAACATTCAACAATTTCAAAGATTTTGCTCAGTTACAGATCATATAAGGAAATCAGTCATCTGAAATAAATTAATTAGGCCCTAATCTATGGATTTCACATGACTGGGCAGGGGTGCAGCCATGGATGGGCCTGGGAGGGCATAGGCCCACCCACTGGGGAGCCAAGCCCTGCCAATCAGAATGAGTTTTTCCCCACAAAAGGGCTTCATTACAGACAGAAATACTCCTCAGCACTTTACTTGTTGCGTTTATATTTTTGTTCAGTTTATTAATATGGTTTCTGAACACTATAATTGGTTTACATGCATGATAGCTGTACTTTAAGTTTATGGTTTGCCCAGCTTGTTGGCCATTAGCCAATCAGCGTTTTTCTCAATGAGTTCAAAGCACGTTAATGCATTTAACTGGTATTTACGACTTCACAACTGGTAAATTCCCACCTCCCACTTGGTTACGAATGCAGCATATGCATTGGCCATTGAGACAAGTATGGGTAACTGCATACTTGGGGAGATTCTTGTTTGGGCAAAAGACCGTCCTCCATCCTCTCTCCTCCGTCCTCTCTCCTCCGTGACCCAGAAACCGATAAGTGGTCGAGTGGTCCAGGAGTGTGTCAATTCGTTAGTTGACAAACGGAAGAGTGTCCTCTATAGCCACTTTTCATTGAGGATAGTCAGGATGTGTATCCTACTGCAGAAGAGTTTTGAAATCTGCCAAACCCAATTTGCAGAAGGGTTTTGAAATCTGTCAAACCCAATTTGAATCAGCCAATTTGAAAAACCCAATTTTTTCTCAGGAGAAAAAACATGCACATGTTTAAAAACAATATGCTACTTATCCTTTTATCTATAACATGGCAGGTTAGGAGAACTAACGTAGCAGGTTAGGAGAATTAACGTGACAGGTTAGGAGAACTAACGTAGCAGGTTAGGAGAATTAACATAGCAGATCAGGAGAATTAACGTGACAGTTTAGGAAAACTAATGTAGCAGGTTAGGAGAACTAACGTGGCAGGTTAGGAGAATTAATGTAGCAGATTAAGATAATTAACGTGGCAGATTAAGAGAATTAACGTGGCAGGTTAGGAGAATTAATGTGGCAGGTTAGGAGAATTAATGTGGCAGGTTAGGAGAATTAACGTGGCAGGTTAGGAGAATTAACGTGGCAGGTTAAGAGAATTAACGTGGCAGATTAGGAGAATTAATGTGGCAGGTTAGGAGAATTAATGTGGCAGGTTAGGAGAATTAACGTGGCAGGTTAGGAGAATTAACGTGGCAGGTTAGGAGAATTAACGTGGCAGATTAGGAGAATTAACTTGGTAGGTTAGGAGAATAGCTAAAATGCTACAAGGAGAATGGCTAAAATGCTACACCGGTTTATGGACTCATGCAGCCCAATCAGCCACTCAAAACGTTCTTGAGTGACAACAAATCTACCCAATTAGCTGATTCGCTTTCCATACACCCACTTCTGTTGAGCCACCCACTTCTTTCGTAATACCTACTTTCAGACACACTGCACCTATGCAGTTACCCAATGGGAAGATCTCAATTGCATATTCCTCACGTCCTCTCTCCTCGTCTCCTTCTCAAAACCCATTGGATGAGAAAGCCAAAGGTCCCTCCCCTCTGACCATCCCCTCCAATGGGTTTTGAGAAGGAGACGAGGAGAGAGGATGCGAGGAGTATACAATTGAGCTCTTCGCCATAAATCCATTGAGAGCATAGAGAATAATAGAGAAGTCATCCCTATATCATTCCCATTATGGCGTCTGTGAGCGCATAGGCAGCGCCATTGAGGCAATCTCCAATTTGATGTAGTTAATTTTCTTATTCTAAATCAAAAACCAAATGTATTCATAAAGCCCTTTTTACACCGACAGAAATACTTAAAATAAGGGCTGTGTTTCGTGTAGACTTAACCTGGCGTGATGTTTTGATAACCATGTAAATCTCTCTATGACAAGGTGACTTTAATCAATATATTCAGCTCTATTTACTCTCATATTCAAAAATGCTAATTAGCATCAAAGTAGACATCATTCAAGACTACAAATCCCTGCAAGCTCCTGCACGTCATCTCTAGCTGACACCTTTGCTAACAGGTATTGTGACAATTTAAAACTTGCACAAGACAGTTCACAGAATTGTCCATTTAAAGACATTTATCCAATTGATTCAATACTAAATTTAGCTAACATTAGATAGTTAATCCAGAGATTCTTACATTTGCCTCGATTCGGCAGTCTCGTCCAGATTATCATGGCACTTGTAGTTCATTATGATAGCCACATTAGCAGCTAATTAGCATTCATTAAAAGTCACCTTATCCAAGAGAGATTTACATGGTTATCAAAACGTCACGCCAGGGTAATCCTACACGAAACACAGCCTTAATTTTAAGTGTTTCTAAAATCCCCTATGGGAAAAATGTATGGTGGAAAAACGATTAGAACCATTTCCTTGTTTGACCACTAGGTTTTATGGGTATTATTACTAGTACTGTGGTACTCTATAGCATCTCCTAACCTCTATAGCATGGGATATGCTTAACACCCCGGCCATCCTACAATCTAAACTAGATGCCCTCAATCTCACACAAATTATCAACGAACCTACCAGGTACAACCCTAAATCCGTAAACATGGGTACCCTCATAGATATCATCCTGACTAACTTACCCTCTAAATACACCTCCGCTGTCTTCAACCAGGATCTCAGCGATCACTGCCTTATTGCCCGCGTCCGTAACGGGTCCGCGGTCAAACGACCACCCCTCATCACTGTCAAACGCTCCCAAAAACACTTCAGCGAGCATGCCTTCCTAATTGACCTGGCCCAGGTATCCTGGATGGATATAGATCTCATTCCGTCAGTAGAGGATGCCTGGTTGTTCTATAAAAGTAATTTCCTCTCAATCTTAAATAGACATGCCCCATTCAAAAGATACATAACTAAGAACAGATATAGCCCCTGGTTCTCCTCAGACTTGACTGCCCTTGACCAGCACAAAAACATCCTGTGGCGTACTGCATTAGCATCAAATAGCCCCCACGATATGCAACTTTTCAGGGAAGTTAGGAACCAATATACACAAGCAGTTAGGAAAGCAAAGGCTAACTTTTTCAAACAGAAATTTGCATCCTGTAGCACTAACTCCAAAAAGTTTTGGGACACTGTAAAGTCCATGGAAAATAAGAGCACTTCCTCCCAGCTGCCCACTGCACTGAGGCTAGGAAACACTATCACCACCGATAAATCTACAATAATCGAGAATTTCAACAAGCATTTTGCTACGGCTGGCCATGCTTTCCACCTGGCTACCACTACCCCGGCCACCAGCTCTGCACCCTCCGCTGCAACTTGCCCATGCCCCCCCCGCTTCTCCTTCACACAAATCCAGACAGCTGATGTTCTAAAAGAGCTGCAAAATCTGGACCCCTACAAATCATCTGGGCTAGACAATCTGGACCCTTTCTTTCTAAAACTAGCTGCCGAAATTGTCGCAACCCCTATTACTAGCCTGTTCAACCTCTCTTTCGTAACGTCTGAGATCCCCAGAGATTGGAAAGCTGCCGCGGTCATCCCCCTCTTCAAAGGGGGTGACACTCTAGATCCAAACTGTTACAGACCCATATCCATCCTGCCCTGCCTTTCAAACGTTTTTGAAAGCCAAGTCAACAAACAGATCACCGACCATTTCGAATCCCACCGTACCTTCTCCGCTATGCAATCCGGTTTCCGAGCTGGTCATGGGTGCACTTCAGCCACGCTCAAGGTCCTAAACGATATTATAACCGCGATAGATAATAGACAGTACTGTGCAGCTGTTTTCATTGACCTGGCCAAGGCTTTCGACTCTGTCAACCACCGCATTCTTATTGGCAGACTAAATAGCCTTGGTTTCTCAAATGACTGCCTCGCCTGGTTCACCAACTACTTCTCAGATAGAGTTCAATGTGTCAAATCGGAGGTCCTGTTGTCTGGACCTATGGCAGTCTCTATGGGGGTGCCACAGGGTTCAATTCTTGGGCCGACTCTTTTCTCTGTGTATATCAATGACGTCGCTCTTGCTGCTGGTGACTCTCAGATCCACCTCTACGCAGACGACACCATTTTGTATACATCTGGCCCTTCGTTGGACACTGTGTTAACAAACCTCCAAACGAGCTTCAATTCCATACAACACTCCTTCAGTAGCCTCCAACTGCTCTTAAACACTAGTAAAACTAAATGCATGCTCTTCAACCGAACGCTGCTTGCACCCGCCCACCCGACTAGAATCACTACTCTCGACGGGTCTGACCTAGAGTATGTGGACAACTACAAATATCTAGGTGTCTGGTTAGACTGTAAACTCTCCTTCCAGACTCACATTAAGAATCTCCAATCCAAAGTTAAATCTAGAATCGGTTTCCTATTTCGCAACAAAGCCTCCTTCACTCATGCTGCCAAACATGCCCTCGTAAAACTGACTATCCTACCGATCCTTGACTTCGGCGATGTCATTTACAAAATAGCCTCCAACACTCTACTCAGCAAATTGGATGTAGTCTATCACAGTGCCATCCGTTTTGTCTCCAAAGCCCCATATAATACCCACTACTGTGACCTGTACGCTCTTGTTGGCTGGTCCTCACTACATATTCGTCGCCAAACCCACTGGCTCCAGGCCATCTATAAATCACTGCTAGGCAAATCCCCGCCTTATCTTAGCTCATTGGTCACCATAGCAACACCCACCCGTAGTCTGCGCTCCAGCGGGTATATCTCACTGGTCATCCCCAAAGCCAACACCTCCTTTGGCCGCAATTCCTTCCAGTTCTCTGCTGCCAATGACTGGAACAAATTGCAAAGATCTCTGAAGCTGGAGACACTTATCTCCCTCACTAACTTTAAGCATCAGTTGTCAGAGCACCTTACCGATCACTGCACCTGTACACAGCCCATCTGAAATTAGCCCGCCCAACTACCTCATCCCTATATTGTTATTTATTTTGCTCATTTGTACCCCAGTATCTCTATTTGCACATCATCTCTTGCACATCTATCATTCCAGTGTTAATACTAATTGTAATTATTTTGCACTATAGCCTATTTTATTGCCTTACCTCCATAACTTGCTAAATTTGCACACACTGTATATTATATGTATTTCTGTTTTATTTTTTTACTTTGTTTTGTTTTACCCCATATGTAACTCTGTGTTGTTGTTTTTATCGCACTGCTTTGCTCTATCTTGGCCAGGTCGCAGTTGTAAATGAGAACTTGTTCTCAACTGGTTTACCTGGTTAAATAAAGGTGAAATAAAAAATAAAATAAAATCTGTGACAGCATGGGCAGTGTCATTGAGGCAATATCCATTTTGAAGTAGTCCTTTTTCTTTCTCACGATTGGCTGATCCCTCCTGATGTCCCGGTAGGACATCACTCCGACCGGGTCACCAGGAGGGATCAGCCAAGGAAGTAGGAAGTCTGGCCAGTTGAGTCCATAAAAATGGCGGAAGCCCTAAATGGCGCTGCCCATGCTATACTGCCTTTTGGCCACTAGAGGCCTCTATCATTCTCTCTGCTTTGAAACCGCTGGTCTGCCATGTTGGCACTCCCCAGTAGGAGCAGTCCCCCATAGGAATTAATGGAATTCTACAGTATTTTCATTAAACGCTTCAAGGATAAAATTCCATGTATTTAAGTATTTTGTTGTTGTAGTCGCGGCCTTAACATTAGTAATAAAAAATATATATACTTTAAGGAAAATGTTTTTTTTTCTGTAAATATCATATTACTTTTTACGACAACAGCAAAAATATATTA